>NC_134352.1:14351992-14651992 GCF_964195595.1 Calonectris borealis | reverse complement strand
TAATAGAAAAATCTATTTCAAATTTTGTCATTTTCTAAATACCACTACAAAGAAATAACTGACAGTTACCACAGATTCCTTTAGATTTTAAATAGTTGAATCACTTGTTGCATGTCTGTAATAGCAGTTAAAAATATTGGTGTTTTAAAGACTTGTGGATTTTAGTTAGGGGTGGGAAAATTCAGAACTATCATTCTGTGTTAAAATCTGACAGGTTAGGTTTATTTCATGCAATTAGAATAAAATTTTAAATTATGAAAATGGTCACAAAATGTTGAGTATTTTTTCATTTGCAAGAATAACTCAATTTTCAAACCTTTTATTGAAATCAAATACATATTGATGAAACTAAAAAATTCCCTTTTGATTTATTGAATTGATAAACAATTTCTTCTTAGAGTCCAACCACTGTTAAACTACGTTTTATGTAAGGCAGAGTTGTACACTGAAAGAGTTGTAATTGCATGATACTCTGTAGTGGAAGTTCCTGGGACTGCTTTTCCCATGATACAATTGTTGACGTCCAATTTCCTTTGCAAATCCAGTAAACAAAAGTTATGTTTCATCATATTGTACAGTTAGAGGGTTGCTGACATTTGAAGAAAATGAGTATCTGAGTTCCATCTTCCAGGAAGCGGTGGATCACATTAGGGGAATTCAGCTGAATTTTAGCTAAATTGAAACTAAGTATTTTCAGCTTATTCAAATACAGTGGTTATTCTGTTTTCTGATAGCTTGTGAACTTCTTAAAGTACCAAACACATAAATAAAGGTTCCCTTAAATTTCCCTGCAAACCGCCTTCCAGTCATTCATACTCAAAAGGAAAACAGAGTTGGCTAAATATTATCAAACTCTTGCTAATCTAGCTAAACACGTTAAAGTTTCAGCTGAGTGCTTGGGAGGTGAAAATGTATCTGCTGTGCAGTGGATGCTTATGAAGTAACACTAGATTTCTTTAAAGTCTATATTCTATCAAGCAAATAATTGAGTTGTTGGATTTCCTCTTGGACAATATTTGTTGCTGAAATTTAAAGAGTTTCCACGAGGCAAATAATAATATTTAAATCTACACTAATTTTAGGTTAATGAGACTTTATTGCTATGATATTTCATTTGATATCAATATTGATATTTCATTTGAATTACCTTAACAAAAATTCAAGTTTTTAATTACGTAGTAATTTCCAAAGTCGTTGAAATACTGCCTGTCTCTATCTGCAATGCAGACTGTTTTCTGACTGAAGTCTGTAAAGCAATGTGGGAATTGTATGTTTGGGTAAGCCAGATACTGTCTGTCCAGGAACATTAGATATATTACTAAAAAGTAATTTCTATATGCTTCTGTATGTGAAAATGCAGATAAGACCATTTTTGGTGAAATGAAAGGTCTGTGTAACTCAGCATCTCTATAAATGGCCAGTAGAGAATGGTTAAAGAAAAAATATGAGTAACAGCAAAAATTGGAGGAAGTAAGAAAAAGAATGTTGCAATGAATACTAAACTAATTTACTTTTCAACAATGAAGAACTGTCAGTTCAGTAAAGAAAAAAGGAACATTTGACTTTCTAGAATGTCGCTATCTTTCAATGTGATTGAATTTCAGGAGTTTTGAAATCACACATTTGGGAAATTCCTGTTTCACTAAAACACTGGAGCATTCAACTATTTTTGTCTCCTTGTTCAGGTAATATGGCCTAAAAGTTCCCGAGGTCACTTGGTTCCAGTAAACAATTGTACAAGTTTATCTCTTTACCTGCTCCACTCACTTTCCTGTTGTTGGATGTTATCTGCCTGGTCTCTCAATCTATGAAATTGTATTTGAAAAAGCTTTCTGAAAGAAAAATATTCAACTGCTTTTATCTTTCATTCTGCCTTAAAGATGCAAATGGAAAGAAACCCAAAACTTCAAATGCAGCAGTGATTCATTCCACTACAGGGTTGCATGAGATATACATCAATGAGCTGTTAATTGTTTCTAGGTTTCCTTAATTATGATTCCTTTTAATAAAATACAAATATTTTTGTTGACATACTGAAAGATACAGGAGATTTGAAAGAGGAGTAGAGAACTTAGATGGGGAAAACATTGTTGTCTCCTTGCAGGTCCCTCTTCAAAATGGTGACTCCAGCCTGTCTGTTCCCCTGCACAACATTTACTGCAAAGGGACATCGTAGGGTAAAGAAAAAAAATCCCAGCCCTCATTAACCTTTGTGTTTATTATCACCCTTAATCAGCAGCCACGCCGTGTAGAACACTATGCTTTTCATTGACCAAGCATCCGCTGTGGTACACTAGTCGGCTGCAACATGCTGATTTTAGGCCTCTGAGGATTTCTGGCTAGCATGGTAGACTTCACGGTGGTTGTGAAAGACAAGCAAAGAAGAATTTACAGGACACGGTAGCGTGACCCACACCGCAGCCTTGACAGGTGCTGTTAGAGATAATGCATAGTGTCAGAAGGAGAGAGGAAGGGGATCTAGGGGACTCTAAATATTATAATTCTCTCACAGTTTTCCATTATATCATTTGAGCTGTCAAAAGCTTTGCTCGAGGCTCACAGAGCTCAATTCAAGCGTGGGTAGTTCAAAGCTTACTAAATTCCAATTATGATATCACACAACTGTAAACTTATTTAGCATGCATGATACTAACACAGCTGCTTTAAAGTGAAGAACTATAATTAATCCCTCTATCCACTGTCAAAAAAAAAAAAAAATCATTTAGTGGCTTTTTCATTCTGCTCAGGAAAGAAATAAAACAACTGAGAATGATTGTTCCTCTCTAAACCACAGCTATTACATATTGTGATTGGTAAAAATCCTTTTGGTTTTGGTTTTCCTTCACCTAGCAAAAAGGGTAAAAAACAATTCTAAACCAAAAATTCTCTAATTATTCTTTCAGATTCAAAAATTATTACAAAAGGAAGTGATATTATTTACACATATGGCATAAAAATATTAGTCAAATTATGTAAAATCACATTATCGTTACATTCAGTTATTTCATCAACACAAAACTGTCAAAGCGGTTTTGAAGCATTTGGGCTTCAGCTGTGACCCCAGATTTTGTGTAGATAGCATAAACAACAGTCTGCTGGTAGAAGAGATGACAGGATGAAAGACGGATTTCATAATTTAATTAGAAGAATCCTGAATGATGATTTAATAACTCTTGAACTAGTTTGGATCTGCTTCCAACATCAGATTGATGAGGATAAATAAGCATGGCACAGTCTTATTTGATATTTGTAGATAGGTAAATAGGATCAAAACATGGCCTAGTATTTCTGCCAGAGAAGAGGAGACAGTGCCTACTTCTATTTTGTTTTTATATTTAATTCAAAGGCAGTAATATTTTACAGCTCAGAAATTACTTCTCTACAGTAATTGCTTCATCACTATTATTTGATATACGATAATTCAAGCCCAAAGATTTTAAAAGACAATTTTTTGCTGGTCTCTGTATTGCCTCATCAACTGGGAAAATCACTGTCTGACCTAAGAGAATCTTTTTTTCAATTTACAAATAATTATTCTCACTGTCCCAGAAATGGCCCTTCAAACGCATCAGGTCAAATCCTGCTCTGGGTTAGTCTGGTCTAATTCAGGAGTAACCCCAGTCGTCGCTGCACATGGACGTAAGTGGCTGCAGACCATAGGTCATGTCACTGCTTCCAGACAAAGAAACTCGCTGCCATTTCTCACAGGTTTTGATAAGCAGAGCTGTCATGAGGAAACTGGATGCAGAGCCACACCACTCAGTGATTTACCATCTGCAGGTGTGAGCTTTTGTTTTCCTAAGTGGGTTGGATAGAGATTTAAATTCTAAGATTTCTAAGATTTTTGTCCTACAAGGTACCCATGCTGCTGGGCCTCTACTGGCTGTCACCAACATCTGTTGTCCCCTGCTCTCCCCTCCCAAATGTCTTACTGAAAGTGGGAAGCCAGAGCAGTCACATAACACAGCTCCTGATGAGCGGCAGCTCTGACTCAGCGCGGGCGGGGACAGTAGGGATGGCGGCCAAACCCCCTCACACACAAGAGTAGCCCCAGGGAGCGCCAGTGACCACCAGCGCAGCAAACAGGGCGGGCGAACAGGACGTGGCGTGGCAGCAGGGCGTGGCGTGGCAGTTTGGGCAGGGGGCAGGCAGGGCGTGCAGGGAAGGCATGCAGGCAGGGCGCTGTCCCCCTCCTGGCTCTAGAGGCTAACTCAGCTAGAGGTCATCGCCCTCCCAGAAGAGGACCTAGCCATGATTTCCACTCAGCCGAAAGCCATCACCAGAAGGAATACCAGCACACAGCTGTCCAGGCCTCCAGCTGCAGGGAGTGCCTGGGCCTGTCACTTGTACAGGAGGGCAGCAGGGACAAGGCCTGTGTGCGCTGTGACCAGGGGGATGATCTGCTCAGCCTGGTGGCAGAGCTGAAGGAGAAGGTGGAGAGGTTAAGGATTATCAGGGAGTGTGAGAGGGAGATAGATTGGTGGAGCCACACCCTGCCGTCCCTGAGGCAAAGTCAGCAGGTGGAGGCTCCACAAGGAGCAGAGGATCCCCTGCCCTCTTGCCACCAGGCAGAAGTCCCACCAGGGGACCCAGGAGACGGGGGGGGAATGGACACAGGTCCCTGCTCGGGGTGCCAGGTGAATCCCCGCCCGGCCTCCCTCACCTTCCCAGTTGCCCTTACACAACAGATATGGGGCCCTGGAACTTGAGGGCCAGGCAAATGAGGACACAGATGAAGGTCCATCCAGGGGGTTGCCCAGGGCAAGTCAGTCAGCCCCACATATCATGACTGCCTCTGCTAAGAAAAAATGGAGGGTAATTGTCATAGGTGGTTCCCTTCTGAGGGGGATGGAGGGCCCAATGTGCCGACCAGACCCATCCCACAGGGAAGTCTGCTGCCTCCCTGGGGCCCGGGTGAAGGACATTCCTAGGAAATCCCTGGTCTGGTACAGGCCTCTGATTACTACCCGTTGTTAGCTGTACAGACTGGCAGTGAGAAGGTTGCAGAGAGAAGTCCCGAAGCGATCAAAAGGGACTTCAGGACACTGGGGCAATTGGTTGAAGGAACAGGAGCACAGGCAGTGTTTTCCTCCATCCTTTCAGTGGCAGAGAAGAATACTGAAGGGAACAGGAAAACACACGTGGCTCAGGGGCTGGTGCCGTCGGCGGAATTTTGGCTTCTTTTATCATGGGGAGGTTTACACGGCACCGGGCCTGCTGGCGACAGACGGAGTTCATCTGTCTCATGGAGTGAAAAGGATTCTTGCTCATGAGTTGGTGGGGCCCATCGAGAGGGCTTTAAACTAGGCTCGAAGGGAGAAGGGGATAAAACCAGGCTCCCTAGAGATGAACCTAGGGGTGGCACGCCAATATGGGGGGTAAAATTGATAGCCCAGCTCAAGTGCATCTACACCAATGCACGCAGCATGGGTGGCAAACAGGAGGAGCTGGAAGCCATTGTGCAGCAGGATAGCTACGATTTAGCCGCCATCACAGAAACATGGTGGGATGACTTTCATAACTAGAGTGCTGCAATGGATGGCTATAAGCTCTTCAGAAGGGACAGGTGAGGAAAGATAGGCAGTGGGGTGACTCTGTATGTTAGGGAGTGTTTCAGTTGTCTAGAGCTCAACGATTGTGATGATAAGGTCGAGTGCTTATGGGTAAGGATGAGGGGGAAGGCCAACAAGGCAGATATCCTGCTGGGAGTCTTTATAGACCACCCAACCAGGATGAAGAGGCAGATGAAGCATTCTACAAGCAGCTGGCAGAATTCTCACAATTGCTAGCCCTTGTTCTCCTGAGGGACTTTAACTTACCGGACATCTGCTTGAAATACAACACGGCAGAGAGGAAACAGTCAAGGAGGTTCATGGAATGTGTGGAAGATAACTTCCTGACACAGCTGGTAAGTGAGTCTACCAGAGGAGGTGCCTCGCTTGACCTGCTGTTCACAAACAGAGAAGGGCTGGTGGGAGATGTGGTGGTCGGAGGCCGGCTTGGGCTTAGCGACCGTGAAATGATAGAATTCTTGATTCTTGGTGAAGTAAGGAAGGGGGCCAGCAAAACCGCTACCATGGACTTGCGGAGGGCGGACTTTTGCCTGTTTAGGACACTGGTCGAGAGGGTCCCTTGGGAGACAGTCCTGAAGGGCAAAGGGGTCCAGGAAGGCTGGACGTTCTTCAAAAAGGAAGTCTTAAAGGCGCAGGAGCGGGCTGTCCCCATGTGCCATAAGAAGAACGGGCGGGAAAGACAACCTGCCTGGCTGAACAGGGAGCTCTGGCCTGGGACTCAGGAAAAAAAGGAGAGTTTATCACTTGTCGAAGAAGGGGCAGGCAACTCAAGAATCGTACAAGGATCTCGTTAGGTCATACAGAGTGGAAATTAGAAAGGCAAAAGCCCGGCTAGAACTCAATCTGGCCACTGTCGTGAGAGACAACAAAAAATGTTTTTACATATATTAATGACAAAAGTAGAGCCAAGGAGAATCTCCATCCTTTATTGGATGTGGAGGGGGGGAACTTTGCCACCGAGGATGAGAAAAAGGCTGATGTACTTAATGCCTTCTTTGTCTCAATCTTTAATAGTCAGAGCAGTTATCCTCAGGGTATTCAGTCCCCTGGGATGGAAGACAGGGACAGCGAGCAGGATAAACCCCCCATAATCCAAGAGGAAGCAGTTAATGACCTGTTATGCCACCTGGGTGCTCACAAGTCTATGGGGCTGGGTGGACTCCACCCGAGAGTACTGAGGGAGCTGGTGGAGGAGTTTGTCAAGCCACCCTCCACCATTTATCAGCAGTCCTGGTTAACAGGGGAGGTCCCGGACGACTGGAGGTTTGCCAATGTGACGGCCATCTACAAGAAGGGCTGGAAGGACAATCCGGAGAACTACAGGCCCGTCAGCCTGACCTTGGTGCCAGGGAAGATTATGGAGCAGTTCGTCTTGAGGGCGCTCACAAGGCATGTGCAGGACAACCAGGGGATCAGGCCCAGCCAGCACGGGTTCATGGAAGGCGGGTCCTGCTTGACCAACCTGATCTCCCTGTATGATCTCCATCCACTTGGCCCACTGAGTGGATGAGGGAAAGGCTGTGGATGTGGTCTACCTGGACTTCAGTAAAGCCTTTGACACTGTCTCCCACAGCATTCTCCTAGAGAAGCTGGCGGCTCATGGCTTAGACAGGTGTACTCTTCGTTGGGTAAAAAACTGGCTGGATGGCCGAGCCCAGAGTGTTGCAGTGAATGGATTTAAACCCAGTGGGCGGCCAGTCACAAGAAGTGTTCCCCAGGACTCAGTTTTGGGCCAGTCTTGTTCAATATCTTTATCAATGATCTGGAGGAGGGGACCAAGTGCTCCCTCAGTAAGTTTGCAGACGACACCAAGTTGAGGGTGGGAAGGGTCTGCAGAGGGACCTGGACAGGCTGGATCGATGGGCTGAGGCCAACTGTATGAGGTTCAACAAGGCCAAGTGCCGGGTCCTGCACTTCGGCCACAACAACCCCAGGCAACACAGGCTTGGGGAAGAGTGGCTGGAAAGCTGCTCAGATGAAAAGGACCTGGGGGTGTTGATTGACAACCAGCTGAACATGAGCTGACAGTGTGCCCAGGTGGCCAAGAAGGCCGATGGCATCTGGCCTGTATCACAAATAGTGTGGCCAGCAGGAGTAGGGAGGTGATTATGCCCCTGTACTCAGCATTGTTGAGGCCACACCTCGAATACTGTGTTCAGTTTTGGGCCCCTCACTACAAGAAGGACATGGAGGTGCTGGAGCGTGTCCAGAGAAGGGCAACGAAGCTGGTGAAGGGTCTGGAGCACAAGTCTTATGAGGAGCAGCTGAGGGAACTGGAACTGTTTAGCCTGGAGAAGAGGAGGCTGAGGGGAGACCTCATTGCGCTCTACAGCTACCTGAAAGGAGGTTGTAGTGATGTGAGTGCTGGTCCCTTCTCCCAAGTAACAAGCGATAGGAGAAGAGGAAATGGCCTCAAGTTGCACCAAGGGAGGTTTAGATTGGACATTAGGAGAAATTTCTTTACTGAAAGAGTGGTCAGGCCTTGGAACAGGCTGCCCAGGTTGAGTCACCGTCCCTGGAAGTATTTAAAAGACGTGTAGATGAGGCGCTTAGGAACATGGTTTAGTGGGCATGGTGATGTTGGGTTGACGGTTGGACTCGATGATCTTAGAGGTCTTTTCCAACCTTAATGATTCTATGACTCTATAATAAAGTTTGTCTAATGATTTTTTGTTTTCCAGCACAGGTTGTATTAACCTTGTCACTTCAAGCCAGACACAGGTGATCAAGGTCTCCCTTTCTGGGGCGGGCTTCACCCAGCATTCACAAACTGTAACAGAGTGTCAGACTGTTTTTTAAGGCAGGCTTATTCTTAGGAAACCCTAGGAAAAAATTGTAAGGCTGCCTGACCGCATAAGATATCCAACCTCCTCCCTTCTTCAGGTGCATTTTTTAAATGGGCTATTTTCTTCCTGAGGTTTTCTTTTTTTTTGGAAAGGCATGTCTGGCTCCTCCAGTTCTTAACAGATTTGTATCCAATATCCAGCTGTATTTCATTTTGGCTGTAGCAAGTGTTTCGAAAACAAATGTCTACATCCAATATGCATATTGTTGTACCTCAAAATTTCTCTCTTAGCTGGTATTTTGTAGGCAATGGTGTGCAGCAGCCATTTCCATCTGAGATGTAAGCCTAGTGCTTGTAACATTTCCTATTAGACCATGAACTGTGGATTAGAAAAAATAGCCCAGCCTTGGGAATACAGAACCTTTGTTCACATATAGAAAAACCTAGCAATATTCAAGGCAAAACAGAAGTTGAGATTGGAATTGTTCTCAGCTAGTGTTTATCATCAAAGTTTTTTGGGGTGGTTTGTTTTTTTTTTTTTTTCTTCTTTTGTCTAACGTTTTTCCAGCTGTATTAATATTTGTAATAAAAGGTATGGGCTTTGCTCACTGACTTTGTCTCACTCATGACCTTGTCACAGTTACAAGCAGCCACTGTAATATGAAGCATAACCAGATAAAATCTGAAGTACAGGTCAATTTTCAACCTATCACAACAAGTTTATCAAAGTAACAATAATATCATTACCTGCTGTCTATCAATATGGAAATTCTGTATCTGGACACCATGCCCTCAATGCAAAAGCTGACTCAGCATCACTTGGAAGACTCACGCAGCCTATCTCAGCAGATGGAAGCCAGATCCCTATGATGGGGCAGCACTTGGTGTGCACCTACACAGCATCACGAGACCAGATGGGGAACAGTTCTCAACTCCCACCAGGAAACCAAAATCCCCCCTTCTGTTGGAAGCAGTAGGACTCTCTGAGCTGAACCCATGATGTAAACAGACCCTAGGATCTCAAAACTTTCTCTTTTTTGGTCATATAAAGTCTACCAGCAGCTGCTCATTCCTGAATTGATGACATTTTATTTTTCCTTGTCTATTAGAGCAGCTTGTTTACTGTATTACCAGAATGGGATGAATGAGGCATTATAGAAGAAAACAGTCACATTAGAACAATTTAACATTATTATCAGTGCATCATTTCTCCCCTGTTGATTATAACCCTCCAGTTATTGAACTTTATTTAACATCTTTAACAATAAATTTTGGAATGTGAACAGTTTGCTGAGGTTATCATAAAAGTAACAGAATATGTCCATTTAAAATGATTCCTAAGTGGAGACCAATGGCAATAAAAAATAAAGCTTGCAATATGTGAGTTTAATGGCATGTACAGGGGAGTCTTACGTCTTTCATCACTCCACTGGATTTTTCCCAGTCCCCTTCAATTTTTAAATAAATGTGAAATGGAACAGGTCTGGAGAAGGGAAGGGAAGGGAAGGGAAGGGAAGGGAAGGGAAGGGAAGGGAAGGGAAGGGAAGGGAAGGGAAGGGAAGGGAAGGGAAGGGAAGGGAAGGGGAGGGGAGGGGAGGGGAGGGGAGGGGAGGGGAGGGGAAGGGAGGGGAGGAAGTTTCCTGTCCCAAAGAAACAGCCACCAAAACAATCCAAAACGAAGTTTTATGGTTTCTTCAGGACTGAAGAAATTAAAGCAATAAGAGTTAATGGGTATTGCAGAGTTGTGATTTTTAAATAGATGTTAAGGAAGAATTATAGGGAGCCTATTATTGTGCCCAATAATACAGAAAGTGGGAAATGTGTTGGTGACCTTGCAAATTAAATTGTATTGACCTGTGTCAATTTCATACGTATCTCAAGATCTCATGTAATTTTTATTGAGCTCCTGACCAGGATTGTTTTGCTAGAACCCATTCATCTCCATGGAAACAATCAAATATGTTGATAGCATCATGTTACCTTTCAATGATGAAATTAACTAATGTCCATAAGTCACTTTTGCTTATAGGTGACCTATAAACAAAAGGAATATAATTCCCCACATGCATATGTGGATGCATGTGATATTTGTGCCACAAATTGTTACTCAAATATTCAGAGATTTCTTTTGTGGTTATATGTGAGAAGATTACCCTGGGTCTTTAAAAAAAAACAAATGAAGAAAAAAATGGAGAAGATACATGAAGAAAAGCATCTTCAGTGGAGTCCCGCGTTGCCTGATAGCATGTAAGAAGGAACAGTGGCATCCCTCAAGATAGCAGCCTTCACACCTTGCTGGTAGTCCTGGTGAGTGAGAAACATCCAGGAAGATATATGTTAAGAAATAAATAGACTGTTATAGTTTCTTGCATTAAAGTTTCTTCATCTGCAGTTTGAATTTGTAAGTTGCCAAATGGCAAGGCCTGACCCACTTCTTATGGAAGTCTGCTGCCTTCCTGGGACCCAGGTTAAAGATGTGACGAGAAGACTTCCTCCCCTGGTACAGCCCTCGGATTATTATCCTTCAGTTATTTTTCGCATAGGCAGAGCTGCAGTTGCAATAAGAAGTCCAAGGGCAACCAGGAAGTCCAACTTCAGGGCCTTGGGATGACTGGTTAAGGGATCAGGAGCATAAGTAGTGTTCTCCTCTATCCTTCCAGTTGCAGGGAATGATGAGGGCTGAAACAGGAAGACCCAGCAGATCAATACCCATCTCTGAGATTGGTGTCACCGGGTTTCTTGATCATGGGTTAGTCTACAGGCCTGCTGACGACAGATGAGGTGCACCTTTCTCAAAGTGGGAAAAGGATCTTTGCTCAGGAGTTAGCAGGGCTCACTGAAAGAGCTTCAAACTAGATTTGAAGGGGGAAAGGGATAAAACCAGCCTCTAGAGATAAGCTAGGGGGCGGAATGCCAATGTTTAAGGGACGATGTGCTAGCGAGGTCCTTCAGTCTGCCCCACGATTTGCTGAGTACACTGGAGGACATCTGAAGTGTCTTTATACTAATGTGTGCAGCATGAGGAAAAAGCAAGAGGCTCCAAAAGCTTTGGCCCAGTCCCAGAGTTATGACATGATTGGCATAAACAAAACATGGTGGGATTGAGTCCTGTGACTGGTGTGCCGTGATGGATGATTATAGGCTCTTCAGGAGGAATAGGCAGGACAGGCAAGGCGGGGGGGTGGCCCTGTGTGTAAGTTTGCCAATGATACTAAACTAGGAGAAGCTGTGGACTCCCTTGAGGGTAAAGAGGCCTTACAGAGAGATCTGAATATACGAGAGAGCCGGGCAATTACCAACGATTTGAAATTTAACAAGAGCAAGTGCCGAATTCTCCACTTGGGACTGGGTAATCCTGGTTATACATACAAACTGAGGGACAAGACGCTGGAAAGCAGCCGTGTGAGAAGAGATCTGGGGGCTTGGGTTGATGGCAAGTTGAATATGAGCCAACAATGTGCACTGGCAGCCAAAAGGGTCACCCATGTCCTGGGGTGCACCAACCACAGCACAGTTAGCTGGTCGAGGGAGGTGATTGTCCCACTCTGCACTGCACTGCTGCGGCCCCACCCCGAGTCCTGTGTGCAGTTTTGGGCACCTCAATATAAGAAGGACATCAAACTATTAGAATGTGTCCAGAGGAGGGTGACTAAGGTGGTGAAAGTCCTCGAGGGCAAGACTTACGAGGAGCAGCTGAGGTCACTTGGTTTGTTCAATTTGGAAAAGAGAAGGCTGGGGGTGACCTCAATACAGTCTACAACTTCTGCAAGGGGGGCAGCAGAGGGGGAGGTGCTGATCTCCTCTCTCTGGTGACCAGAGAGGAAATGGAATGAAGCTGCATCAGGGGAAGTTCAGCTTGGACATTAGGAAAAGGTTCTTCACTGAGAGGGTGGTCGGTCACTGGAACAGGATAACTAGGGAAGTGGTCCAGAGTTCAAGGAGCATCTGGATGATGCTTTTAGTGATATGATTTAGTTTTAGGTAGTCCAGAAAGGAGCAGAGAGTTGGACGCAATGATCCTTATGGGTTCCTTCCAACTTGAGATATTCTATGATTCTCTGATTTTATGATTTCAAGGCTAGAATTGAAACCAAAACTAACCTGAAGGCAACCAGCCAAATTACCTGACTATTTTGTTAACATATGTGTGAAAAGATCTTTCAATATAATAAAGTGTGAAAAGAAAGATATTTTCTCTGCTTCTTTTACATAAAAAAGAAAAATATATATTTAAAAAAATGTGCTCTACACCACAGCCAGGGAGAATGGCCCTACCTGGAGCCTCTGGCAGAAAGCACCAGGGGAGACTCGAGGTCGACTCTTAGGGTTTTGGAGTTGAGGATACAGAGGATCTGAGGTTCGCTGTACTCCAACCGAAAAAGATATTGGCAGCATATGAAGGGGTTTGAGCTGCTTCGGAAGTGGTTGGTACTGAATCACAGCTCCTCCTGGCACCCCGACTGCTGGTGCTGGGCTGGATGTTCAAAGGGACGGTGTCCTGGTTTCGGCTGGGATAGATTAAATTTCTTCCTAGTGCTGTGGTTTGGATTTAGTACGAGGAGAATGTTGATAACACACTGATGTTTTCAGTTGTTGCTAAGTGCCCTCCTAGTCCAAGGACAGCTCCCAAGCCTACTGACTGAGCTAGGTACACAAGATGGGAGGGAACATAATCAGGACAGCCAGCCCAGCTGGCCAACGGGGTATTCCATACCATGTGACGTCATGCTCAGTATATGAATGGTAACCATGATCCAGGAAGTAGCGATCGCTACTTGGTGATCGGTCAGCGCGGGTGGTGAGCAATTGCATTGCGCATCACTCATTTTGTATCTTCTATATTATTATTATTATTTGCTCTTTTCTGTTCTATTAAACTGTCTTTATCTCAACGCACGAGGTTTTCTCACTCTTACCCTTCTGATTCTCTCCCCGCCCCACAGGGGGGTGGGGGGGAGTGAGCGAGCGGCAGCATGGTATTTGGCTGCCTGCCAGGTTAAACCACGACAGTCCTTTTTGGAGCCCAACATGGGGCTCGAAGGGTTGAGATAACGATAGATCTGACCAAAGAGTGTTAAGGCAAAATTGTTATAAGCATTCATTATATTGATTGGTCACAATGTTGATTTATTGGCTCTCAAAGTTGTGGGGCTGAATCTTAGTGTTGGGTTATGTAATACCTTGCTTGCAGTATATGTTCCCTGTTGTGTTGTTTATCATTATTCGGAACGGGGCCAAGATTATCATTTTGCTGCTGGTGATAAGATCATTGTTCACAAGTCTGATCTGGTATCTGTACTCAGCACTGCCATCATCTCTGTATCTCAGGAACCACCTCTTAGAAACTATTAGTAATTACACTTTTTTCTCCTCAGAGAATAAATTTAGGGGGGAGACAGGATGGGACACATTCTCCCACTTGTTCATCTTCCCTTCCATATCTTCAGAAACTTCCTTTTCTTCTTTCTTCATGAAGATGTCCACAATATTCCCTGAGAATTTTGAATATCCTTGGGATGTTCAAACAACAACATTCATATTGCTGTGTCTCCTGAATGTGGTTCAGGCCTTGTTTAGGGTTAAACAACTATTCAGGAATACTGTCCAGAGATCAACCCTCAGTGACAAGAAAAGAGGGAGGGCAAACAGCGGCGCCTCATCGGGGGGGGCAGAGCGGCGGGTCTCGGGGGCGGCGGGTGGCGGGAGATCAACCCTGGCAACAGAGACGATGGCTGCTCAAACCCACACGACAGGCACGGTGGCTACTTCAACCCCCACGACAACCCCTGTGGCTACTCAAACCCCTGTAACAGTCACTGTAGCTTCTCCAACCCCTGCGACAGGCACTATGGCTACTCAAACCCCGGCAACAGTCACTGCAGTTACTCCAACCCCTGTGACAGGCATGTGGCTACTCAAACCCTGATGACAGGCACCACGGGTACTCCAACCCCTGTCACAGGCACTGCAGCCATTCAAACCCCGGCAACAGTCACAACAGTTATTCCAACCCACGCGACAGGCACTGCAGCTACCCAAACCCCAACAACAGGCACTACAGCTGAACCAGAGGATCAACCCTTGCTGGTATCCGTCGCCCCTGTACAGAAGAGGAAATCTTTGAAACGGAGGTCAGGTCATTTAGAAAGGGATGATGGAAAAACAGGGCCATCACGAGGAGGGCAGAAGGAAGAGGAAAAACTCATAAACGAGACGGAAACCACCTGACCCCTATCCCTGGGTGAGCTGCGAGATATGCAGAAAGATTTCAGCCGTCGTCCAGGTGAGCATATTGTTACCTGGCTGCTCCAATGCTGGGATAATGGGGCCAGTAGCCTGGAATTAGAGGGGAAGGAAGCCAAACAGCTGGGATCCCTTGCTAGGGAAGGAGGCATTGACAAAGCCATTGGATAAGGGACACAAGTCCTCAGCCTCTGGAGGTGACTGCTGTCAGGCGTAAAGGAAAGGTATCCCTTCAAGGAAGCTGTTATATATCGCCCAGGCAAGTGGACCACTATGGAGAGAGGTATCCAGTACCTGAGAGAATTAGGTGTGCTAGAGCTGGTTTATAGTGACCTGGACAACAACCAAATGCCCAAAGATCCAGATGAAGTCCAGTACATACGACCCATGTGGTACAGAGCGCACCAGCCTCGTATGCCAGTTTGTTGACAGTACTGTGCTGGAAAGAGGAAGAAGCACCAACGGTGGATGAGGTGGTTGGCAGATTCTGGGAATACGAAGAAACTGTTTCCTCCTCCCTTGTCTCAGCTGTGGAGAAACTGTCCTGGGAGGTCCAGCAATTCAAAGAGGATATGTCCTATTTTCCACCAGTACGGACCAGTATCTCAGCCATTAGGGGGCAGCGTTCTTCTGCTCAAGAGAGAGGACATAGAAAGTACACACCACGGGGCACCCCGTGGTTTTACCTGTGTGACCACGGAGAGGACATGAGGCAGTGGGATGGAAAACCTACCCTGACCCTAGAGGCACGGGTACGTGAGTTGCAAGGAAAAACAATCACACAAGGGGGTTCTCCCAGGAAAAATGCTGCTCCAGTTGTCAGGAAAAACCTGTCTCACGACGGTCCAGTTTCCAGTGAACAGTTCCCCAGACAGAATAGAAGGGCTGATCTTATTTTGGATTGTAATGAAAAAATTATTGACTCATGTTTGCAAGGAGTGAGAGATGGATACTATGACCAGAACCAGAGGGGCCCTGCCTCTGGCCAGGTGGAAGAAACGGACAACCGGGTTTACTGGACCGTGTGGATTCAATGGTCTGGCACATTAGAGCCACAGGAGTATAAGGCTCTAGCAGACACTGGTGCACAGTGTACCCTGATGCCATCAAGCTGTAAAGGGGCAGAACCCATTTGTATTTCTGGAGTGACAGGGGGATCCCAAGAGTTAACTGTATTGGAGGCCGAAGTGAGCCTAACCGGGAATGAGTGGCAGAAGCACCCCATTGTGACTGGCCCAGAGGCTCTGTGCATCCTTGGCATGGACTACCTCAGGAGAGGGAATTTCAAGGACCCAAAAGGGTACCGGTGGGCTTTTGGTATAGCTGCCGTGGAGACGGAGGAAATTAAACAGCTGTCCACCTTGCCTGGTCTCTCGGAGGACCCTTCTGTTGTGGGATTGCTGAGGGTTGAAGAACAGTAGGTACCAATCGCTACCACAACAGTGCACCGGCAACAATATCGCATCAACCAGACTCCCTACTTCCCATCCATGAGCTGATTCATTAACTGGAGAGCCAAGGAGTGATCAGCAAGCCCCGCTCACCCTTTAACAATCCCATACGGCCAGTGTAAACGTCCAATGGAGAGTGGAGACTAACAGCAGACTACCGTGGCCTGAACGAAGTCACGCCGCCACTGAGTGCTGCCGTGCCGGACATGCTAGAACTCCAATACGAACTGGAGTCAAAGGCAGCCAAGTGGTACGCCACAATTGACATCGCTAATGCGTTCTTCTCAATCCCTTTGGCGGCAGAGTGCAGGCCACAGTTTGCTTTCACTTGGAGGGGCGTCCAGTACACCTGGAACCGCCTGCCCCAGGGGTGGAAACACAGCCCTACCATTTGCCATGGACTGATCCACACCGCACTGGAACAGGGTGAGGCTCCAGAACACCTGCAATACATTGATGACATCATCGTGTGGGGCAACACAGCAGAAGAAGCTTTTGAGAAAGGGAAGAAAATAATTCAAATCCTTCTGAAGGCCCGTTTTGCCATAAAACAAAGTAAGGTCAAGGGACCTGCACAGGAGATCCTGTTTTTAGGAATAAAATGGCAAGAGGGATGTCATCAGATTGCAATGGATGTGATCAACAAAATAACAACCATGCCGCTACCAACTAGCCAAAAGGAAACAGAAGCTTTCTTAGGCGTTTTGGGCTTTTGGAGAATGCATATTCCAAATTACAGCCTAATTGTAAGCCCTCTCTATCACGTGACCCGGAAGAAGAACGATTTCAAATGGGGCCCTGAGCAACAACAAGCCTTTGAACAAATTAACCGGGAGATAGTTCATGCAGTAGCCCTTGGGCCAGTCCGGGCAGGGCAAGATGTGAAGAATGTGCTCTACACCGCAGCCGGGGAGAATGGCCCTACCTGGAGCCTCTGGCAGAAAGCACCAGGGGAGACTCGAGGTCGACCCTTAGGGTTCTGGAGTCAGGGATACAGAAGATCCGAGGCCCGCTACACACCAACTGAGAAGGAGATATTGGCAGCATATGAAGGGGTTTGAGCTGCTTTGGAAGTGGTTGGGACTGAATCACAGCTCCTCCTGGCACCCCGACTGCGGGTGCTGGGCTGGATGTTGAAAGGGAGGGTCCCCTCTACACATCATGCAACCGATGCTACGTGGAGTAAGTGGGTCACACTGACCACACAACGGGCCCAAATACGAAATCCCAGTCACCCAGGAATCTTGGAGGTGATCACGAACAGGCAAAGATTTTGGCATATCCACAGAGGAGGAGGTGACATGTGCCGAAGAGGCCCCACTGTATAACAAACTACCAGAAAATGAGAAGCAATATGCCCTGTTCACTGATGGGTCCTGTCGCCTTTTGGGAAAGCATCAGAGGTGGGAGAAGAAGGGAGTCAAGCCAGTTTGCAGAGGTGAAAGCCATCCAGCTGGCCTTGGACATTGCTGAACGAGAAAAATGGCCAGTACTTCATCTCTATACTGACTCATGGATGGTGGCAAATGCCCTGTGGGGGTGGTTGCAGCAGTGGAAGAAGAACAACTGGCAGCACAGAGGTAAACCCATCTGGGCTGCCGCACTGTGGCAAGATATTGCTGCCCGAGTTGAAAACCTGGTTGTAAAAGTACGTCACGTAGATGCTCACGTACCCAAGAGTCGGGCCACTGAAGAACACCAAAACAACCAAGAGGTGGACCAGGCTGCTAACATTGAAGTGGCTCCGGTGGATCTGCACTGGCAACATAAAGGTGAATTATTTATAGCTCGGTGGGCCCATGACACTTCAGGCCATCAAGGAAGAGATGCAACATATAGATGGGCTCGTGATCGAGGGGTGGACTTAACCATGGACACTATTGCACAGGTTATCCATGAATGTGAAACATGCACAGCAATCAAGCAAGCCAAGCGAGTAAGGCCTCTCTGCTATGGAGGACGATGGTTGAAATATAAATATGGGGAGGCCTGGCAAATTGATTATATCACAACAAACCCGCCACGGCAAGCGCTATGTGCTGACCATGGTGGAAGCAACAACCAGACGGCTGGAAATATATCCTGTGCCCCATGCCACCATTCAGAACACTACCCTGGGCCTTGAAAAGCAAGTCCTATGGCGACATGGCACCCCAGAAAGAAATGAGTCAGACAATGGGACTCATTTCCGAAACACCCTCATAGACACCTGGGCCAAAGAGCTTGACATTGAGTGGGTTCTGCCACATCCCCTACCATGCACCAGCCTCCGGGAAAATCGAACGATACAACAGACTGCTGAAGACAACACTGAGGGCAATGGGTGGTGGGACATTCAAGCATTGGGACACACATTTAGCAAAAGCCACCTGGTTAGTCAACACTAGGGGATCTGCCAGTCAAGCTCACCCTGCCCATTCAAAACTTTTATGTACTATAGAAGGGGATAAAGTCCCTGTAGCAGACATAAAAAATATGCTGTGGAAGACAGTCTGGGTAATTCCTGCCTCTGGCAAAGGGAAACCCATTTGTTGGATTGCCTTTGCTCAAGGATGTGGGCGCACTGGTGGGCAATGTGAAAGGATGGGGAAGTCTGATGCGTACCTCAAGTGGATTTGTTTTTGGGTGAAAATAGCCAATGAACTAAATTGTATGATGTTAATTGCTATTTAATACTGTATGTCATCACTTCTACGGTTGCTATAGGTCATGTCAATGATATTACAGTAAGAATCACCCAGATTAATGAAGAATGAACTTTAATAAAACCGAGCAAAGTGCAGAGATGATGGAACCTGAAGTTGCTTCAGCATGCAACAATACAACACCACACACCATCTGTCCCGCCCTGAAGGACTGTTATGACAGACGGAGCCCAAAGTCATGGACTAAATGAACTCAATGGACACTTTAAAGAGATGGCCCATAGACTAAGGGAATGATATCTGTGTGTATATATCAAAAGACAGGAAGAGTGGTGGTGATTAATTGGAATGTATTAGAAAGTGTAGGACCTAGGCATGACATAGACGGTATAGAATAAGGGGTGGATACTGTCCTGGTTTTGACTGGCGTAGAATTAATTTTCTTCCTAGCAGCTAGTATAGTGCTGTGTTTTGAATTTAGGATAAGAATAATGTTGATAACACACTGATGTTTTAGTTGTTGCTGAGCAGTTCTTACATTAGTCAAGGATTCTTCAGCTTCCCATGCTCTGCCAGGTGCATAAGAAGCTGGGTGGGAGCATAGCCAGGACAGCTGATCCAAACCGGCCAAAGGGATATTCCATACCATATGATGTCATGCTTAGTATATAAACTAGGAGGAGTTGACTGGGGGGGCAGTGATTGCTGCTCAGGGTCTGGCTGGACATTGGTCAGAGAGGTTGCATCACTTGTTTTTCTTGGGTTTTGTTCCTTTCTCTCTCTCGTTTTCCTCTTCATTACATCATCATCATCATCATCATCATCATCATCATCATTATTATTATTATTATTATTATTATTATTGTTATTGTTATTGTTGTTATTGTTGTTATTGTTGTTATTATTATTATTATTATTATTAATTATTACTACTACTACTACTACTACTACTACTAGTCCTCCTCCTCCTCCTCCTCCTCCTTCTTCTCCTCCTCCTCCTCTTTTTATTATTATTATTAATTTATTTCAAATATTGAACTCTTCTTATCTCAACCCATGAGTTTTCTTATTTCTGCCCTTCCGATTCTCTCCCCCATCTCACTCCGGGGTAGGGAGGGTGAGCGAGTGGCTGTGTGGTGCTTAATTGCCAACTGGCCTTAAACCACGACATTTATCTTTAATGAAATGTATAGGAGAGAAAGATAAAGTTCTTAGTTTTTCCTAGAAATGTTTTTTTTCTTTCTCAATATTTGCATTACTAGCTCCAATTCCCATGTAAGGATGTTTTGCAGATTTTTCAGTGTGACATATAAACATTGATTCTGTTTCACATGGTTCTGTTTAGAAAAGGCAATAATTGCACAAATGCATTTGCTAAAAGATTTCCTCCAAAATACTTGTTAATAACAATAATAACAACAGAAGTAACAGCTAAAAGCCCGCTGAAAAGCAGAAAAGTTTCAAGTGTTTTTGAGACTGCTGGGGAAAGATGCTTGTTTTCTTATCTGATCTTGTTATTTTAAACATCACTGCTAAGTATTCATTAAAGGAACTTTTCCTTCACATACCCTTGAAAACAGATAAAAGCTCTTTCTACTACTTTCTCTTCCAGCTTTTTGTGAAAGTTAACTGGAGAGAACACCCAATTTTAAAAACATATATATTTTAGGGAAAATATTATCAAATAATGCAAATTTTCAATGTTTTACTTTAATGAAGCCTAGTCCCTCTGAAGCCAACAACTTTGCCGTGGTGAGGACAATATTCTTCATATTTTGAATATTGATTTTACATCATCTTTTCAAAGCTATTCTGGACAAATTTCATTAAAATAAAAAAAAGAAAAAGAATTTGTGATCTGGCTATATGGCTACACATTACACTTCGCCTTTTTAAGATACCTTTCTCAAAGCATTCTTCATTTTACAGGCATATATATGATATAATAGTACTCAATACTTTAAATACAAAATAAGATGAAATAGTTTGAGGAGATCGAGAACATTAGTTTTTGGAATTTTTTTCTACTGCTATATATTCCATGTTTCTAACGAGCAACTTCATTGTACCAATCCCCTTCATAACTGAATTCTGAAAACTCAATATTTCCCCTGACATGAAAGAGCTCTATTTCATTCCTTTTTAATACTTGTACCTTTCACCTGAGAGGTTCTTACTCAGTTTGTCCCTGACTTTTCTTCATTTTTTGTAGCAAAAACATGTTAATTTAGGAATGATAAATTGTAGGTGTAGGTATAGGTATAGGTATAGGTATAGGTATAGATTAGAATAGAATAGAATAGAATAGAATAGAATAGAATAGAATAGTTCTGTTGGAAAGGACCTACAATGATCATCTAATCCAACAGCCTGACTACTTCAGGGCTAGATAGAACAGACTACATGTACACGTGCAAATGTCATGACACATGTCAATAGAAAGATAAAATACAGCTACCAGAAAACCATGATACCTCTTCTATTATAGGACATGATTCGTTTCGCATATACTATGCTGAGCTTAGTGTCTGGTTTGAAAAATCTGTAAAATGAGCAGATTCCGAACTCAGATTTGGTTTCCAGATTTTGGTTCTGTTCTATAGCCCTTGTTTTCCCCAAACTTGTTTAGTACCATTTACTATAATGTAGCTGTGACTCAGTTTTCAGCTGGAAATTTCAATCACCTTTCTTTTATTTTGTTGGGATTAGTTTAAATGTTATTTCATATCTATGTATTTTCTTATTTAAATTTCATAAAGATGAGCATTGCAGAGTTATTGAGCCAAAAGAAATAATATTCATGATTTAACCTGGACTGGCCATAGCCTTTGTGTCTGTGTGCCATGGCCTGGAAGTGAATACTTCACCAAATTTTGGAAAGTAACAGAACTAAAGCATTATGACAGCAAATCTTAATTTTCTTTGTTTTCCTTTTTTTTTTCCTCTTACATGTCCTTACACCTATCCACAAACAAGAATTTTCTACAGTTAATAATTGCACAATTTTATGTCAAAATACTAAGAAGTCCAGCAAATTGCTAATGAATTTTGGAAAGTTAATACTAAGTCAATGTTAAATTTAATAGATTCCAGTCCTATAATCATTACAATGAGAATCTTCAAACCCTGTCACTGGATTCAATGGAATTCCCTTTGATTAATTCACTGAGCTCAGCACTTACTTCTCTTTTTGTTCCCCTCAAAATTTTGTGTTCTTTTTAGCACCACCAGAAGCGTTAGTTCTCCTTCATACTGATTATTTTGGGAAGTCTTGAAAAACCTTGAAATATAATGTTGCATTTTCCTCCAAACAGTATTCAGAAGTCTGATACTAGGGAAGCTTTCTATCTTTTTTCTGATAAGAGTATTGATTACTCGTTAATGCACATTAACCTGAGTATTTCTCTTTTTGCTGGTAAGATACTCCCTCCAAAGTATGGAATAAACCATCCATCTCTAATGCATTATCTTTTTCAAAGTAAGTCTGAAGCATTTCCTTCTTGTGTAAACTAGTTATCTGGAAAATTGCCATTATTTTAGAAAAGAGCAAATTTTTTTAAAATTATATAGGGATTACATGCTTTTACAGGTACTTTGAAAATGACGGCTTTTCAAAAAAAGTTTTAAAAGCATTGTCAGGAGTTAAAAAAAAAGGGGGGGGGGTTCAGTAAGGAAAAAAAATCCCCTACTTTGATAATGTTAAATAGATACCAAAAATTACCATTTTTACAGCTTCTCTCTGGTAACCCACATCTTTTCTTGGTCCTTTTCATTTCCATTCCCATAACTGCCCTTCCTAAGATTATTATATGTAATGTAATTTTGATTGCTTTAATTGAGTGCCTTATGAGACTAGTCAGAAACAGAAAAAGAATAGAATAAGGACAAAAAGAGACAAGCATATGTGAAAGAAATATGGCCGTATGAATGGGATTTGAATTCAAAGCTGGCTTTGATAATCTGCTATGATTAAAACATTGCAACCACATTATCGATGAAAGCACCTACAAAAAAGAAGATAAAATAACTACAATGAGCTAACTGCTTCTATGTGTAAACATGAATTGCTTTGCTTTCTCAGTAAACCTTATTTCAATCAGGAAATCAGAGCAAGCACAGTCACAATCAGAGTAAGTCATTACAGAAAATGAAAATTAAATAGTTGTTAGGGTTCTTGTGAGTCCTGCAGTACGGCTGCATGCACCAAATGCTGGAAGAGATGGGACTGATTTGCTCTTCTAAACTGCTTTCAATATCATATTTATTATTATGGCTCAGCTCTCAGGATTGGGTATATACGGGTTTGCTTTTTACTCCTGGAATCCTGTTGACTTAGAGCAGATGGTAAGCACTATCAATAAAATGTGATATGTTAATTTATTTCATTAAAAAATCTGAACAGACATTTTAGAAGGACTTTGTCCACTATTTTTTGAACTACTGCTTTTGATACACAATCTCCACATATCACACTATATTATGGCAGTTTAGCTGGTGGTTGAAAGGAAGTAAAATGATTATTAACCTATTTATTAAACGGAGAAATATCCAGAGGGTAAATAGAAAAGTAACCCACAGCAGAAAAAGGGCTTTGGATAAGTTGTTTTCATCTTAGCTCTGTATTTTACAAATTGGAGAAGTCTGCCACTATAAATGCTTAAGCAGAAATCACTAATGTATTTTGAGATGAGGATATAAGAGCTTCATATCATTTTATGTAATGTCTTCAAATGAGTGTCTGCCATAAAATGATGAGTACTGAGTACTTTTAAATTACCATTAAAATTGCCTGAAGGCAGATCAAACATGGTTGGTGCCAGGAAAGTTATGCCATCCAACTCAGGTAATCACTTTTTTTTTTTTAAAGTGTGCTGATTCCATCATAAATATTTAATTCAGTCTTAGTAAACGTACATATTATTTGAGCTTTTGTTATTTTTCCTTTCTCACAGACAATTCCTTCCTCACTCCCTCTCGCCCACTGCTTTTTTTACAGGCATAGTCTATGCAGTTATTTTCCCAGAGGAAATAAGTAATAATACCAATCATATTCATAATAGAGTTCTTAGAAAATCTGTAAGAAATGACTGGGGTCTGGTGGTATCTTCTTAATTAAATTTAACAGATTAATAAAAACCCTTGAAATCCCTTAAACTTCTTTGAAACTTCTAGAGATAAGGACCAATATAATTTAAAATAGACTTAATAAAACAACATTGGTTTCAGCTAACAGTGGGAGATCGGATTTCTCAAATCATTCCAAAATAAGAGTATTATAACACAAAACTAGAAGATTTATTAATTTATTCTTCTTTAATTAATATATTTATTTTTTTCTGTGATCTGTCATCTTTTTTCAACAGAAAGCTTGAAATGGTACCAGATAAAATATTCATTTAACCACAAAAACCAAGTAGACTGAGCTTTTTGGAAATCAATTAAAATAATACTATTATGCTAATCTGAGTAAATATAAGCTTATGTTGATAAGGCCCAATAACTGTTTTTCATTATTTCAGAGTTAAGTGCAGGTTTTCTCTATCAGGAAAGTAATTCACTATACACTTTGTCTGAGTGGTTCTATGTAATTAAGGCCAGTATTAATTCATTCAAGTCCATCTCAGTCCATTAATTTCTCTGGGCACATTTTTATGAGCAAGGGTTTTGCATATAGATGAAGGGGTTCTTGATTCAGGTGTATTGTATTTGTGTTCTTTTGTAGACTTTCTGTCTGCTACATTGCAAATAATAGAAGTGTGGGACTTTCATCAATATTTAAATGTGCTTTGCAATCTTTTCAACATGCTAATAACAAAAGAAATGTACCTTCTCTTGCAGAAGTGAATTTGGTAATTTAAAAACTGACTTCATGCTTAAAAGCAACACTTAGTCTGTTGTTCCCATGATAAGCTGGAACATCTCTTTCAGTTAATGTTAAGTGTTAAAAATAAGATCACAAGAAAAGCGTTACAAAATGTGAATGCATTTACCTCACTGAATGCAATACATAAATGGACAGTGTTAGGTTCAGTAGTAATAAACAATAAAGGAGATGGTTCTAGTGTCCATTTTGATATTCATTAAAGTTAAGTCTTTAATTAGATCTTTCACTCACCAGATCTTTACCTGCAAAAAATACAGGTTTGTTTATGTATATAAAAGTGTCATTTGTTTTTCTATTTCCCTCCAGAAGAGCTGAGACAATTTTCTTTAAAGAAAGACTGCCCTGAGATGTACACCACACTGCTGCTCCTGAGGTGCACTTTGGCCTTGTCCTGGCTTCAGCTGTTTTGTCAACAGTATTGCATCACTATTAAATTTCTACTTCACAGTAACATCCAGATCCACTTCTGCAGTATAGACACCTTTCCAGTTACAATCATTTCCATCTTTGTGCATGTTAGCGTTTCTTCCCAAGAAAAACACCTAAAATATCCTTATAATGGGTGTTTTCAGGGCACATTCTCTCTCTTATTGAACTAATTTTGAGTTCCAACCCCACCTGCTACTGCAGCCATGTTCTTCCAGTTCATCCGTTCTCAGTGCCACCTGCAAATTTTATTAGCACACACTCTGTTCAGCCATCCAAGTTATAATGAAACTATTAAGTACAGGTACAGGACATTTATCAGATACAAGACAAAGGTCTAAAGGACCCACTTGACATTCCTTCACTGTCTGCTGTTGAATTATTGATACTTACTCTCTGATAACTATCAGTTTTGTGCCAGTTTTCTTGCACTTTTACCGAGACTGTATACCTTGCTCAATTTTATCTGTGACATATGGCAGATAAGATAATAACCATGCTTTGTGGCTTGAGTAAAGTATGTTAACATTAATATTTTTTTAATTATAATAGTATGACTTCTGTACTCCTCAAACATATACCTCTCACCTACAATCTCACAGATTTATTTCGTATCAGTTTAACATTTCTGTTTCACTATTCTTTTCAAGCAAAATGAGGAATTGATATGCAACTGTGAGTGTTCAGCAACAATAAGAGGACCCTGTCTGGAATGGTGTCCTAAAATGGAAGGAAATGCAAATGTTTTCTGAATGGTGCAGCTGAAGTAGCACCATTTCAGGGTTCATATACACAAGCTAATATTGACATGTAGACAAACCATTTGAAAGATTTCTGGCCTGGAGCATAATAATCTTTAGACCACTTAAAAGAGGGTCATATCTAAGTTTTCTTGACTTTACCATTCATTGTAATCTGGCCTGATCACTATTACTGTTTAATAATTGAGTAGTTAAATAACTACATTGCCTGTGACAGCTGTAAATTTAGTGATCATACAACACTTTATATCACCGGATTTTCAAAGATCCAAAAGACATTCACCATACTCACTAGGCAATGAAAGTTACTTGTGACTAGTATTTTACCCATTTTATGTCATTCTATGGCAACACGCAATATCTTAAGTGCTCCGACTTATGAAAAATAAGGATCAAATGTTCAAAGGAAATTTAAGGTAAAAGGAAATCAGGGAATGAAATGATAGATTATAAAAATATTACATTTTAGAGTATGCTTAGATATGTGACATTGGATGTGACTAAATAAGATACTCTTGGGAGACAAAGATTAACCACAATAACCAAAACTCTATTAATATTTACTACTATATTACTTAAGGTCAGAATGTTACAACATACACACTACACCTTGAAAAAATACAAAACCTTTTATGCTTTGAGGAAAGCTGCCTTCCTTCACCAAGGGCAGGTTGAGAATCCATCCAATTGATTTCTCTTCCAAACTTAGGGTCCTCCCATCCATAGCAATCCCACAGAGTTTCAACTAACTTCTTTGTATCCTCCACTATGAAGGTCCCATAGACTCCCTAGTAACCCATTACAGTGTTTAGCTGTTTTCACACATGCAGAGATTTTGCCTGTGTCTAGCTTCTCTCTTACCGGGAAGATAAACAGAGAAGGGCATACATGAATAAATACAGCTTCCTTCACTGAGAAAATGCCATCTTTCTGAAAACCAAAAGGATGGCAATAACAAGATACATGAAATAAATTAACTAATTTTTAAGTTCCCGCAATAGGAAGGAGATTGCAAATGGCACGGAAAATTGTAGTTTCAGAAAGGGAAAATGTCAAATGTGGGCACCAAGTTGTTCTTTCTGTGCCTGTATTTCCATTGTCACCTTTTACTGGTTTATATTACAAATTCTCATTTTGCTATCCAGTTTTACCTAACATGGCTGGATAAGTTTGACTGCTAGTCTCTTTTCTAGAGGAAGCATGATTCTTCCGGTGTCCAAGAAGAAGCCTAACACCATAGTCAACTCACATAATGAATCAATTTAAGGAATTATTACAGTTTGCACAAGATCCCAGTAGGATGCTAATATGTAGTTCTGCTATGGTGCAAACAGTAATATATAGGTAAAAAAACTGTGAAAAATAAGTTGAAAAAAAATAGAAGACTGTGTATTGTTATTTTTGTTTTTATTTGTATTGTGAATGACCAAGATAATATATACTGTGGTTTTGTCTGTTTGAGTTTTGGCTAACGAAATCCCAAATAGTGTCTTGTTTGGTCTTAAAAGGAATAGGACTTCCTTCCTTTCTTTGTTATTTTAATTCTGTCTTCACTAAAGTAAAACTCAAATCTAACATCTATTTCCCCTTTCACTAGATTTCTCATTCTTCCATTTCATTGTGGATCAACCTATAACATGACCTCCAGAAGCAACAACTGAGAGTGCAGAACTGGCTAATTTTCATTACCCCCCTGACTGAAGCCCCTCAGGTGTCAGACCTCCCACTGTTTTATCCCTGGCTTAAGATGCTGCAGACCCTCTGCTCACAGGTTGACCCAGGAGTACCCTCCACTCTCCATCCACTGTGCTTAATCTGGAGGTACAACTGTCCCATCCTTTCCAGGTAGACAAAGTTACTAGACAGCCCTCTTAAACCAAACCAATATTTAACGCTAACAATGAGAACAGAGAAAAGAATTGTTTTTTAAAATATTCTTACCATGTTTGTCTAATCTTGTTATCTGTTCCAGAAAGGAATAGGCTGTCAGGTCTTTATGCCCTATTATAGTCACCCTAATGTGACTCAATCTGTTTAGACCCCTCTGTTGTCAGCCTGAACATTTTTTCAAGCCTATTTTTTCTGGAGATTGAGATTCAGATCCATCTCCATTTCCTCTTCTGATCTCTCCTGAGTGCACTTCTCAGCTTTTCTTCTCCCTTAAAATTAGCTCAGCAGGTTCCACAGGATATCAACACACAATATGAAGGTGAAATTATACTTCAGTTCTGCTATATGAGCTACTCAGCCCTCTGAGAAGTATCTCTTCTGGAGTCATTGTTTTGTTTTCTGCTCATTTTTCTTGCAGTCCTCTTGCTTAAAATCAGCCAGCTGTATCATGCTGGTGGTACATGGCCTTGTTACCAGATCACAGAGTTGTTGCAGGACAGATCCAACTGTGTTGCAGCTGTCACTGCACTATGTCTAAGACTGTCCCAGACTCCCAGTGCTCCCAGTGCCAGGGAGACTGGAGGTGTTTGCAGATCCCCCCATCCCTGTCACTGCAACCTCTAATATATGGCAGGCATGGGAGAAGAGAGTGCATGTGTGTATGCATATGGCGATGCACATAGATTAACACAAGCAGACACACACAGCACTCACACAAACACAAACAGGACCAACAGCCTCATCCCACTTCCCCCTGTTGCTGAGCAGGATGGATGTCTGCTAGTGGGGGTCGTATGTATAGATACATATATATTAGGCGGATCCCTCCAGCAGCTGGGCTCAGACATTCAGTCTGCCCAGTAGCTGTCCCTGGGCCCCAGTATTTTACTCTTAAACCAGCCCCTTTTATCCACTCATTTCTCTATTTTCCTGCACTTGTTTCTCTCTAAATGATCTAGATCGCTCCCTTCCTCCACCTCTGGCTCCTCCCCAAAACATCCCATAATAAGCCCTGTGCAATCACAAAACCCTTTTCCCCTGCATCCCACAGTGTGTCCCCTACTCCCGGTAGTGACCCCCCCAGGTATGGGAATTGCACCCCAAGAGCTGCTGCTGGTGACCCCCCAGCACAAGTATCCCCCTACTCATGAGGTTGGGGTTCTCCTGGGACAGTCCAGAAAGGGTCCAGCAGGGGTTCATTCCCCTGACTGGGTTATTGGGGTGCCCCTGCCTCCTGCAGTGCCTCTGGGCTCCTTTCTGGGTCTGGAAACTGTCCTTTTGTGCCAAAACCTAATACCATCTTAGGCTGTGAGTTTTGCTTGGAGTGTAATAAATATCCCAGTGAAGCTGTTCAGAACTTTTCTTCTTAGTTGAATGGGTCTTTAAGCTATTATTTCAAAATGTAAAGAAGAAAGTACTTCATATACTGAAATTGTCATGTATGGCAAGTTTCAACCTAAAGGGAAATTTTGCATTCAATTAAGTGTGTAATAGAAGCCTCAGCTAGGTAAAATATCATAAATGTACTTGTAATGCTGGAGGACCATTAACCAAGAGTGGCATGGCTTGCTTGCTGTAACATTACACTGCTTATCAGTGTGCTGGAGTGGGAGTATAACTGTAAGTTAAAGTAATTGAATAAACACAATGTAATCAAATCACTGAGCTACAATTACAGGTTTCTACAATATTTGTGATGTATTTCAAAATATGATGCTTTCAAATTTTTTTTTATCTTCTGGTGAAATATAATAAAACCTGTGGAAGTACAAAATGTATTAGGTTGGGAGAAATTGTATTACAGTTTAAAAAAGAGAAAATGTATTTTAAAATAAACAGATGGTCTAGGAAAAGCAGTTAACAAGACATTGGTTTAAACTTCAGATATCATTATTTAACAAAAGTTTTTATAATCTAGAAATGATTCATATACTTTTGGATTTGTTTTTTTCGAGTCTATCAAACTCACTTTGAAAGGTCATTCTCAATCATGCATACTGACAGAAAAAGAAAGGGAAAAATGGAAACGTGGGTGTAGAAAAACCTCTGTCCTGAAATACAGCTGGCTAGCAATGAAAAAAAAAATTCATGTGCAACATGATGAAATTCATATGCATTACTGTACTATGCCAGGCTGCATAGAATGACAGAACAGGATTTATGCCTTACAAGACTGGTTGCAAACTAAGCCACTGATGTTGCCAAACCTACCATTATCCACCCAGCAAAGCTGATAGTTCCTAGAAGCACTATTCAAGAATTGTGTAGCAAAAAGTCTGTTTCTTTCATGTCTGTAGCAAAAAGTCTTTGTCTCTTTCACCTTTTAATTATGTAGTCTGCCTTTTCTGAAGAATAGAAACAAAACAATAATGAAACACAGACAACAGGTTTTCTTCTAGCCATTGTCTTCCCTTTCTCAGTGGTTCAAAATGGTCATCTTTGTGCATAGCTCGAAGTTAATTTTGTTTATGAAATATGACTGGAATATTTTTTTCCACATAATTTTTTTGTGTCTCCAAATTGTATTAGCTGTTAACGTTAGACTTCTGTTAGAAATAAGAGCACCAGGAATTTTAAGAGACCCTCTTTCTAAGAAGATTTAAATTTTGGTCTTACAGGCTTAACAAAATTCAAGACCTCACTTAATTCTTGGATGATAAACTATTTGAAATCTCTGTTCTAAGAAGATTGTATGTCCTCTGTCATATTAGCTGTCATTTTAATTTAGTTGACTATCACTCTACCTCAAAAGGTTAGAACAACTACAGTTTGCATTCTTAGGCTGAATGATATTCTCTTTTACCATTTCACATCATGTGTGAAAGCATTTTCACTAGCAGGGGAAAAAACTGTCATTTTCCTTCTGTGAAGCTTGATAGGAGTATCTGTTCACGATGACAGTTTTGGAGTTTTTCTTTTTTATTATTATTATTAATTGTCAGCATACAAAAATGTAGTATATTGCTTCTTACCTTCAAACTGGATTTGAAGGTTGGAACTTACATGTTGTATTACAAGGGAAGAGTACTTAAGATTGCTAATAAATCTAGGGACGTTTGTTTAAATTGTTAGTGTATGTTCAATAGTGTGAATTAAATAGTGCAAGGGAAGACTTTCCACTTAAAGGTCTTTCCAAATGTCATTTAATTCCATATTCAGGGATTCAGGTCACTGAGCAGTGTTTCTAATTCCACTATTGCTTTTTGGTTATTCTGCTTATGTGCAGAAAACCCACACTGCAGGGAATAGAGAGTTTTATGCAAGTTAAACTATAAATTTAGTCAAAGAGACTTTAAAAAAAAACCCCAACAGTTTAACAGTAAAACTGTTACAGATCACAATTTAGCGAAGGCTATCAGGCTTTTACTGTAGTGTTTTCTTGTTCGTTTTTGATTTACTTCTGAGAGGTGAAGGCAGGGTGCGGAGACATTTCATAAGCAGACTGAGTCTCTGTAATATATGTCCCTGTTTGGGTTTTCTGTAGGAGAATGTTCATGTTTATATCAAATCCAGAATTGCCCCAGGTTTGAATCCAAGGGTCTATTTAGGATACAGTAATTCCCAGACTCGACCATGTCTCTCTACAACATCCATCAGTATGAGAATCTTCACAATATGAGTTTATAACTTACCAGGATGCAGCAATGACAGTATTTTTCCATAACTGGTCTCATCCTGGTGTTTTCAGAACAAAAATGGGGTAGGGAATCTTTTATTTATATTTTTACAACCATGAACTATAAGTTGTATTCCTTAAGTACTATCTTTAAAAATGCAAACCCAGAATTACAAGAGTTGACTCAAATCTTTTTTTGGCTGTTGCAGAATGCTTAAGCTTGTTTGGGTTTGGGGCTCCATAAAAATGAATTTTAAGCATTGAGTTCACATATTTCTGTTTGGCAGACAAAAAATGCTTTGCCCAGAGTAACTGTCCAGGGCAAATCTTCACATGCATTTTAGGAGCAGCTAACTTTTTCTTTTTTTATTTTAGCCATAGAATATTGAAACATATTCCTAGTCACTGGACTTTTTTCTCTCATTAGAAATATTTTACTGCTGGAATATTTTACTGTGGAATTACTTTGCAAAACTCATATTTTGAGTCCTTTTTAAGAGAAATTAGAGAGAAGGAATGGTCCCTGTGAAAAATACTTTCGTGTTTTAAAAAAAAAATCTTAAAAATATGTGCCAACAGCTATATCTGTATTTGATGATTGGTTAAAATTTGTACTGATCGGGCAATGAAGACAATGGTTTTATGTGTTTTGATTAAATGACATAATTTTTTCTTCTTTCTCCAATTTCTTCACTGATTTTACTGAATACCTTAGTGAAATAATGTGTAGTTTTGTTTGTTGTGGTTTGAGAATTGAACTCACATAAGCTACATGAGCTGCACACATGGGTTTGAGGTATTCACTTGATGCCTCTGGCCTAGTTTAGACTCAAATGTATAAGACTACACAAAGCTATAGATTGTCACCTTGGAAAGAAATGTTGAGTATACCTCATTTTGTGAGGATTAATTTCATTTTTGCTTAAATTTGCCTCAGAAAGTTTCATTCAAACTCAGTACCTCATCTATATATATATTTTTTAATAATTAATAAATTGTAGACCTAATTAGAAGAGCTATTTACATTGTAGATGGTACACACTGAAGGCATGTTACACAAAAAGTGTAAAGCCAAAAGATGGCAAAAAAAAAAACAGGTAAAAAGGCAAGGTAACATTGTGATTAAAGTATAAGCAGGTGGACATTTACATTGGATTTCTTTAGGGGCAGGTAGAAGGAAAGATTCATTCTTTGTTTTCTGTTCTTCTGACTGTGCTACACAGCAGTTTAAGTTACTACTAGTATGGTCTGACTTTTTTTTTTTTCCACATCCATTTTCTTAGTGAAAAATATTTTTATAAATCATGGGAAAATATTAATATTTTTATTCTTTTTTCTAGGGAAGACATCAGAGAAAGAGGAAAATCAGTAGACAAAATTTAATATAATGTATGCTAAAAATATGCCTTACATGCATATTTATATGGATGCTGAAATTAGGTTGTTAAGATATCTTTTTATCTACCATTTTCTTCATAACCGAAGTTAAATTTCTATTTATATGTGTGTGTATGTATACAGCATATGAATAAAACATGCAGCACCATCATCATCAACCTAGAAGTACTGCTATGATGGGATCTGAACTTTATGCCATTATTTCTATCCTTTTTGACAAGATACAAAATATCTATTTATCACAAGCTCAAACTGCCAGTCCTGTTAATATGAACAGGAAGTATGGTGTATCCTAGCACTAACACAATTTAAGTATTAGATTTTATTACAAGTTTTTATCATGCTGTGTTAGTATAATATTACAATTAGCTTTTTGTTTTCCCTAGTAGGAAAGGTCCTGATGTAATTATACCTTCAGCCTGTGTTAGTGAACACATAATTTCAGAAATCTGATTAACTTGTTTTATATGATAGAAAACTGCAAATGTGGAAAATTTGAAAGTTAATATGATTGGATTGCCAGGAAACATTTCATTTAGCCTTCTCATACTTTTTTTTTCCCCAAAAGAAAGAAGGGAAGGAAGGAAGGGAGGAAGGAAGAAAGAAAGCAAGAAAGAGAGAAAGAAAGAGAGAAAGAAAGAAAGAAAGGAAGGAAGGAAGGAAGGAAGAAAAAACAAACCCTGTACATAGATCCTGCTTCTATGCAATTATTCAACATGAAAAAAGGCATGCATGTATTTAACATGCATGAAGTTAAGGATTTACCTGCTTGTTCTTCTCAAATGAAATGCTTTCCATGCAGGCATTTGTGGGTTCGGTTTTTTTTGTTTTTGTTTGGTTGATGTTATATTTTAATAAATCTAGTCCAAATATTTTGTAAAGAGAGTCTCTTTTTTATTATTGTTTTATCAGAAAAGGGACCAGTGAAGGGGAAGGGAAATAAAGATCAGGGAAATAAAGAAAGAGAAGGAAAATAAAATAAGAAGGATATTAAAGAAAAAAAAACCATGAAGCTAGAAAAGAGCTGAAAAGATCTTCTCCTGTGTTTCAAGAGCTGTGCAGATTGTGTGGGCTTAAGTCATGATAGAGTCAGCTGTTTTGCCCTAAATTTTCAAGGTGGATAAGAAGCAGAAAACCTAATATACATCCATACTCAGGATCTTTGAAAGCAGCATATTTGTTTTCACACCTTAAATATTCAGATGCTTAGCAGTAGGTTCAAAAGTTTGAGTACATGGACATTTGTTTAAATTTTCTGTAAAAACCCTTATTTTTAAACATGACATAATTTCTTTAAGGAACAGAAAAACTTTGATAAATTAAGATTTATTAATATCCATGGTTTTAGATTCTTTTCTATGTTACATGACCCAGGACTGCTCACATTTTCAAAGTGATTGGCCATGCCCATGCAATACACTCTGTTCTAATCTATAGCTTTGTTCATTGTTGCTTCATACATTCTTTCAACATCTTCTCTTTTGGATTGCATTTTTCAATCCTACTCCCTTCACTCCTTGGGAAAACAGAAAACAGTAGCAAAAGGTTTGTGTTAATATAAACCAGAGTCTTTGACATCAGAATTCCTGTTGGATGTAGCAGCAGAGAAAATGCCTTCAACTTATGAAGATGTCCCCATACCATGGCCCAAAATTTTGGCAACAGGATCAGGATCACATCTGTAGTCCAGTATCCAGTGTACATCCTCTATAATCTACAGAGTGTTTTCCAGAGAAGTGATTAGGTTTATCATTTTGCATTTGATTTTTGCTTTCTGTGTGTAGAATTTTTCACTTATCTGTGCTGAGTTTCGTATTATCAATTTCAAAGTGTTTAAGCAATTTATCAAGATCACTTTGAATTCAAACTTATCTTTCAAAATGCTTGTAACTCTTCGCAATGCAAATTACCAGTGCATACATATTCTTTTGCATCATCCAAATCACTAACCAGAACTATCCATTACATGCTAAATATTTCTTCTTAGTACGTCAACAATTGAACTAAATACAGCTACCTTGTAACTGTTAGTTTTATATCCAGTTTTACTTACTTTGTCTACTTTCTATATTTTTCTAGTTAGCACTGACAAGTGACACACACTATCTCCAAAAGTATACCAGAGTCCTGGTTTTGTCTGGGATAGAGTTAAATTTCTTCCTAGTGCTGTGTTTTGGATTTAGTATGAGAAGAATGTTGATAATGCACTGATGTTTCCGTTGTTGTTAAGTACCCTGCTAGTCAAGGACATTCAGCTTAAGAAAAGAACAAAACAAAACAAAACAAAACAAGTACTGGGAGGGAGCACAGCCAGGACAGCTAGCCCAGCTGGCCAACAGGGTATTCCATACCATGTGATGTCATGCTCAGTATATGAATGGTAGGCGTGATCCAGGGAGTAGCGATCGCTACTTGGTGATCGGTCAGCGCGAGTGGTAAGCAATTGCATTGTGCATCACTCATTTTGTATATTCTATCATTATCATTTTCCCTTTTCTGTTCTATTAAACTGTCTTTATCTCAACCCATGAGTTTTTCTCACTCTTACCCTTCTGATTCTCTCCCCGTCCCACTGGGAGTGGGGGAGTGAGCGAGCGGCTGCGTGGTATTGGCTGTCTGCCAGGTTAAACCACGACAGTCCTTTTTGGCGCCCAACGTGGGGTTCAAAGGGTTGAGATAACGACACATCTGACCCGAACGGGTTAAAACAAATTTGTTATAAGCATTCATTATATCAATTTAGTACTTGCTGGTCACAATGTTGGTTTATCTGCTCTCAGAGTTGTTGGATCTGTTCTTGGAGTTTTAGTCTGTAACACCTTACTGGCTGTCTATACTGCTGATTATCAGTTTTTATGTGGAGTTGGTCATCTCTGGGAAATGGATTAAAGTTATTGCTTTGATATACTGTGTGACACTGGTTTATGTTATGATAAAATTATTGGTCACGAGCCTGTATTCAGGCTGTATTCAGTTGTCATTCCCGTTCTTCTGGAGCTATCTTTTGGAAACTATTAATAATTACATTTTTTACATCTTCACCTCAGAGAATGAATTTAGGGGGGAGATAGGATGGTACACGTTCTCCCACTTCTTCATCTTCCCTTCTGTATCTTCAGAAACTCCTTTTTTTTCTATCCTCTCCGTGAAGATGTCCACAATATTCCCTGAGAATTTTGAATATCCTTGGGATGTTCAAACAACAACATTCATATTGCTGTGTCTCCTGAATGTGGTTCGGGCCTTTTTTAGGGTTAAACAACTATTCAGGAACACTGTCCAGAGATCAACCCTGGCAACAGACACAGTGGCAACTCAAACCGCCACGACAGGCACGGTGGCTACTTCAACCCCCACGACAACCACTGCGGCTACTCAAACCCCCGCAACAGGCACCGTAGCTTCTCCAACCCCTGCGACAGGCACTATGGCTACTCAAACCCCGGCAACAGTCACTGCAGTTACTCCAACCCCTGTGACAGGCATGTGGCTACTCAAACCCTAATGACAGGCACCACGGGTACTCCAACCCCCATCACAGGCACTGCAGCCATTCAAACTCCGGCAACAGTCACTACAGATACTCCAACCCCCATGACAAGCACTGCAGCTACCCAAACCCCAGCAATAGGTACTACAGCTAAACCAGAGGACCAACCCTTGCTGGTATCCGTTGCCCCTGTACAGAAGAGGAAATCTTTGAAACGGAGGTCAGGTCATTTAGAAAAGGATGATGGAAAAGCAGGGCCATCACGAGGAGAGGAGGAGGAAGAGGAAAAACTCATAAACGAGACGGAAACCACCTGACCCCTATCCCTGGGTGAGCTGCGAGATATGCAGAAAGATTTCAGCCGTCGTCCAGGTGAGCATATTGTTACCTGGCTGCTCCAATGCTGGGATAATGGGGCCAGTAGCCTGGAATTAGAGGGGAAGGAAGCCAAACAGCTGGGATCCCTTGCTAGGGAAGGAGGCATTGACAAAACCATTGGATAAGGGACACAAGTCCTCAGCCTCTGGAGGTGACTGCTGTCAGGCGTGAAGGAAAGGTATCCCTTCAAGGAAGCTGTTATATATCGCCCAGGCAAATGGACCACTATGGAGAGAGGTATCCAGTACCTGAGAGAATTAGGTGTGCTAGAGCTGGTTTATAGTGACCTGGACAACAACCAAATGCCCAAAGATCCAGATGAAGTCCAGTGCATGCGACCCATGTGGTGGAAGTTGGTACGGAGCGCACCAGCATCGTATGCCAGTTCGTTGGCAGTACTGTGCTGGAAAGAGGAAGAAGCACCAACGGTGGATGAGGTGGTTGGCAGATTCTGGGAATACGAAGAAACTGTTTCCTCCTCCCTTGTCTCAGCTGTGGAGAAACTGTCCTGGGAGGTCCAGCAATTCAAAGAGGATATGTCCTATTTTCCACCAGTACGGACCAGTATCTCAGCCATTAGGAGGCAGCGTTCTTCTGCTCAAGAGAGAGGACATAGAAAGTACACACCACGGGGCACCCTGTGGTTTTACCTGTGTGACCACGGAGAGGACATGAGGCAGTGGGATGGAAAACCTACCCTGACCCTAGAGGCACGTGTACGTGAGTTACAAGGAAAAACAATCACACAAGGGGGTTCTCCCAGGAAAAATGCTGCTCCAGTTGTCAGGAAAAACCTGTCTCACGACGGTCCAGTTTCCAGTGAACAGTTCCCCAGACAGAGTAGAAGGGCTGATCTTATTTTGGATTGTAATGAAAAAATTATTGACTCGCGTTTGCAAGAAGTGAGAAACGGATATTATGACCAGGACTAGAGGGGCCCTGCCTCTGGCCAGGTGGAAGAAACGTACAGCTGGGTTTACTGAACTGTGTGGATTTGATGGCCTGGCACATCAGACCCACAGGAGTATAAGGCTCTAGTAGACACCGGTGCACAGTGTACCCTGATGCCATCAAGCTGTAAAGGGGCAGAACCCATTTGTATTTCTGGAGTGACAGGGGGATCCCAAGAGTTAACTGTATTGGAGGCCGAAGTGAGCCTAACCGGGAATGAGTGGCAGAAGCACCCCATTGTGACTGGCCCAGAGGCTCTGTGCATCCTTGGCATGGACTACCTCAGGAGAGGGAATTTCAAGGACCCAAAAGGGTACCGGTGGGCTTTTGGTATAGCTGCCGTGGAGACGGAGGAAATTAAACAGCTGTCCACCTTGCCTGGTCTCTCGGAGGACCCTTCTGTTGTGGGATTGCTGAGGGTTGAAGAACAGTAGGTACCAATCGCTACCACAACAGTGCACCGGCAACAATATCGCATCAACCAGACTCCCTACTTCCCATCCATGAGCTGATTCATTAACTGGAGAGCCAAGGAGTGATCAGCAAGCCCCGCTCACCCTTTAACAATCCCATACGGCCAGTGTAAACGTCCAATGGAGAGTGGAGACTAACAGCAGACTACCGTGGCCTGAACGAAGTCACGCCGCCACTGAGTGCTGCCGTGCCGGACATGCTAGAACTCCAATACGAACTGGAGTCAAAGGCAGCCAAGTGGTACGCCACAATTGACATCGCTAATGCGTTCTTCTCAATCCCTTTGGCGGCAGGGTGCAGGCCACAGTTTGCTTTCACTTGGAGGGGTGCCCAGTACACCTGGAACCGACTGCCCCAGGGGTGGAAACACAGCCCTACCATTTGCCATGGACTGATCCACACCGCACTGGAACAGGGTGAGGCTCCAGAACACCTGCAATACATTGATGACATCATCGTGTGGGGCAACACAGCAGAAGAAGCTTTTGAGAAAGGGAAGAAAATAATTCAAATCCTTCTGAAGGCCCGTTTTGCCATAAAACAAAGTAAGGTCAAGGGACCTGCACAGGAGATCCTGTTTTTAGGAATAAAATGGCAAGAGGGATGTCATCAGATTCCAACGGATGTTATCAACAAAATAACAGCCATGTCCCCACCAACTAGCCAAAAGGAAACATAAGCTTTCTTAGGCGTTTTGGGCTTTTGGAGAATGCATATTCCAGATTACAGCCTAATTGTAAGCCCCCTCTATGACGTGACCCGGAAGAAGAACGATTTCAAATGGGGCCCTGAGCAACAACAAGCCTTTGAACAAATTAACCGGGAGATAGTTCAGGCAGTAGCCCTTGGACCAGTCCGGGCAGGACAAGATGTAAAGAATGTGCTCTACATCGCAGCCGGGGAGAATGGCCCTCCCTGGAGCCTCTGGCAGAAAGCACCAGGTGAGACTCGAGGTTGACCCTTAGGGTTCTGGAGTCGGGGACAGAGAGGATCCGAGGCCCGCTACACTCCAACTGAGAAGGAGATATTGGCAGCATATGAAGGGGTTTGAGCTGCTTTGGAAGTGGTTGGGACTGAATCACAGCTCCTCCTGGCACCCCGACTGCCGGTGATGGGCTGGATGTTCAAAGGGAGCGTCCCCTCTACACATCATGCAACCGATGTTACGTGGAGTAAGTGGGTCGCACTGATCACACAAAGAGCCCAAATAGGAAACCCCAGTCACACAGGAATCTTGGAAGTGATCACGAACTGGCAAAGATTTTGGAATATCCACAGAGGAGGAGGTGACATGTACCGAAGCGGTCCCACTGTATAACAATCTACCAGAAAACGAGAAGCAATATGGCCTGTTCACTGCTGGGTCCTGTTGCCTTGTGGGAAAGCATTGGAGGTGGAAAGCTGCTGTATGGAGTCCTATACGCCAAGTCGCAGAAACTGCTGAAGGAGAAGGTGAATCGAGCCAGTTTGCAGAGGTGAAAGCCATCCAGCTGGCCTTGGACATTGCTGAACGAGAAAAATGGCCAGTACTTTATCTCTATACTGACTCATGGATGGTGGCAAATGCCCTGTGGGGGTGGTTGCAGCAGTGGAAGCAGAACAACTGGCAGTGCAGAGGTAAACCCATCTGGGCTGCCGCACTGTGGCAAGATATTGTTGCCCGGGTAGAGAACCTGGTTGTAAAAGTACGTCACATAGATGTTCACGTACCCAAGAGTCAGGCCACTGAAGAACATCAAAACAACCAGCAGGTGGACCAGGCTACTAACATTGAAGTGGCTCCGGTGGATCTGGACTGGCAACATTAGTGTGAATTATTTATAGCTCGGTGGGCCCATGACACCTCAGGCCGTCAAAGAAGAGATGCAACATATAGATGGGCTCGTGATCAAGAGGTGGATTTAACCATGGACGCTAGTGCTGTGTTTTGGATTTAGTATGAGAAGAATGTGGATAACACACTGATGTTTTCAGTTATTGCTAAGTACCCTGCTAGTCAAACACATTCAGCTTAAGATAAAAATCAAAACAAAACAAAACAAGCCACTCAGCCCCCTGAGCTGGAAGACAGGGATGGCAAGCAGGATAAACCCCCCATAATCCCAGAGTAAGAAGTTAACGATCTGCTATGCCACCTGGACGCTCACAAGTCTATGGGGCCGGATGGGATCCACCCGAGGGTAGTGAGCGAGCTGGCGGAAGGAGAATCCGGGGAACTACAGGCCGGTCAAACTGACCTCGGTGCCAGGGAAGTTTATGGAGCAGTTCCTCTTGAGGTTGCTCACAAGCCATGTCTGGCACAACCAGGGGATGAGGCGCAGCCAGAACGGGTTCATGGAAGGCAGGTCCTGCTTGACCAACCTGATCTCCTTCTATGACCAGGTGACCCGCCTAGTGGATGAGGGAAAGGCTGTGGATGTGGTCTACCTGGACTTCAGTAAAGCCTTTGACACCGTCTCCCACAGCAGTCTCCTAGAGAAGCTGGCGGCTCATGGCTTAGACAGGTACACTCTTCGCTGAGTGAAAATCTGGCTGGTTGGCCAAGCCCAGAGAGTTGTGGTGCACAGAATTAAATCCAGTTGGCGGCCGGTCACGAGCGGTGTTCCCCAGGACTCAGTTTTGAGGCCGGTCCTGTTCAATATCTTTATTAACGATCTGGATGAGGGGATCGAGTGCTCCCTCAGTAAGTTTGCAGACGACAACAAGTTGTGTGGGAGTGTTGATCTGCTGGAGGGTAGGAAGGCTCTGCAGAGGGACCTGGACAGGCTGGATCGATGGGCTAAGGCCAACTGTATGAGGTTCAACAAGGCCAAGTGCCAGGTCCTGCACTTGGGTCACAACAATCCCATGCAACGCTACAGGATTGGGGAGGAGAGGCTGGAAAGCTGCCCGGAGGAAAAGGACATGGGGGAGTTGATTGACAGCCAGCTGAACATGAGCTGGCAGTGTGCCCAGGTGGCCAAGAAGGCCAATGGCATCCTGGCCTGTATCAGAAATAGTGTGGCCAGCAGGAGTAGGGAGGTGATCGTGCCCCTGTACTTGGCTCTGGTGAGGCCGCACCTCGAATACTGTGTTCAGTTTTGGGCCCCTCACTACGAGAAAGACATTGAGGTGCTGGAGGGTGTCCAGAGAAGGGCAACAAAGCTGGTGAAGGATCTGGAGAACGTCTTATGAGGAGCAGCTGAGGGAACTGGGACTGTTTAGTCTGGAGAAGAGGGGACACCTCATCGCGCTCTACAACTACCTGAAAGGAGGTTGTGGTGAGGTGGGTGTTGGTCTCTTCTCCCAAGTGACTAGCGATAGGACGAGAGGAAATGGCCTCAAGTTGCTCCAAGGGAGGTTTAGATTGGACATTAGGAGAAATTTCTTTACTGAAAGAGTGGTCAGGCCTTGGAACAGGCTGCCCAGGGAAGTGGTTGAGTATCCCTGGAAGTATTTAAAAGATGTGTAGATGAGGCGCTTAGGGACATGGTTTAGTGGGCATGATGGTGTTGGGTTGATGGTTGGACTGGATGATCTTAGAGGTCTTTTCCAACCTTAATGATTCTATGATTCTATGATTCTATAAGCGCTGGGAGGGAGCACAGCCAGGACAGCTGGCCCAACTGGTCAACAGGGTATTCCATACCATGTGACGTCATGCTCAGTATATGAATGGTAGGCGTGATCCAGGAAGTACCGGTCGCTACTTGGTGATCGGTCAGCGCGGGTGGTGAGCAATTGCATTGTGCATCACTCATTTTGTATATTCTATCATCATTATTATTTTCCCTTTTCTGTTCTATTAAACTGTCTTTATCTCAACCCATGAGTTTTTCTCACTCTTACCCTTCTGATTCTCTCCCCGTCCCACTGGGAGTGGGGAGTGAGGAAGCGGCTGTGTGATATTTGGCTGTCTGCCAGGTTAAACCATAACAACCAGATATATCCTTTTCCCTCTATCTACTAGTGCAGAGCTTCGGATAAAAATAAAAAAAAATTTTAAGAAGATTTTTTTCTTCCTAAATTCTTGTAGGTCTTTTAATTTTTATAATCTTATTATCCAAATGGTGGCAAAATGAGTATTTAATAATTTATTCCAGTATCTTTATTAAAAACCTAGAAAACAAATATCTGAAAGTAGAAAGGTAAAACTGTGTTTACTAAAAACATGCATAATAGTTTTTTAGTGATTGGATACAATGTTAAAAAGAATTATTGTGTGTTTGTGCTGGTTTTGGCTGGGATAGAGTTAATTTTCTTCATAGTAACTAGTATGGGGCTATGTTTTGGATTTGTGCTGAAAATAGTGTTGATAATACAGGGATGTTTTCGTTATTGCTGAGCAGTGCTTACACAGAGTCAAGGCCTTTTCTGCTTCTCACACCACCCCACCAGCAAGTAGGCTGGGGGTGCACAAGAAGTTGGGGTGGGACACAGCTGGGACAGTTGACCCAACTGACCAAAGGAATATTCCATGCCATATGATGTCATTCTCAGCATGCAAAGCTGAGGGAAGAAGAGGGAAGAGTGAGACTTTTGGAGTGATGGCATTTGTCTTCCCAAATAACCGTTAGGTGTGATGGAGCCATGTGATGGAGCCCTGCTTTCCTGGGGATGGCTGAACACCTGCCTGATGATGGGAAGTAGTGAATGAATTCCTTGTTTTGCTTTGCTTGCATGTGTGCAGTTTACTTTCCCTATTAAACTGTCTTTATCTCAACTCATGAGTTTTCTCATTTTTACCCTTCTGATTGTGTCCTCCGTCCCACCACGGGGAGAGAGTGAGCAGCTGTGTGAGACTTAGTTGCTTGCCAGGGTTAAACCACAACAGTGTTATAAAAAACTAGTCTGATTTATCTGCAGATAGAATTGAGGAAATCAATCCCAGTTATTTAAAAAAAAAAAAAAAAAGTGGGTCAGGAAAGAGTCGTATTTACTTTTGCCCAAAATAATCCAGCCATGACCCTGAGGCAAATCATACTTTCATTATGAACAAGACATCTCTATGAAGCACAGTGTCTTTAAATTAACTTATTTCTTCCTGTCTGAAGTCTATTCAAGAATTTTAAAGCTTACTTCTCCAACTTTCGACAAACACTACAGCTTATTTTTCTTTATTTTCATATATACTGCTGAATGTTTAAAAGTAACAGCTTCTCAGATTTTTGAACCAGCACAACGTGTATCTATTTAATAATTGAAATGAATGTCTTAGGGCACAATACCTTTAGGTCTGGAGAAGGAAAAAAGCAGAAGGTTATGAGGGTGGGAGGGTTTTATTTTATTTTGCTTTGAAATCTGAGCTCATGGCTTACTTTGTGCTTAGCCACATAGTGTTTTGCAGTGAATGCAGTCTCAGCAAGAAGACAAAACGTCTGACTGACACCAGTCAGACAGACGTTGGTGTCATTCAAATATGGTCCAGTACGTATTTCTTGCCTTTTGCTGCCTAAGGGCATGTCTGTACAATGTGATGAAGCATAGTGCAGAGATTACCAAATTATCACTGAATTGTAGCTGTAAATCCATAGAGTACAGAAATCTGGATCTAGGTGTCATATGATGCATTTCTATGAGACCATGTAACTGTTAGTCTGTTGTTCATGGGACTGGGCTGAGTATTATGGAGGGCATCTTCAGGCTGTGTTTCCTAAAGTCACTTCAGGATACATTGTTAAATCCCACAAAGCTGAATGTTTCTGTATTTCCAGAGAGACATGGCTTGAAACTGTCTATCAAGCTGAAATTCTTCTATGCTACCCCCCCCCAAAAAAAAAAAAAAAATCCAAACTAAAAAAAAAAAAAACCAACAACAAAAAACCAACAAACCAGACATAGCTAACAAGATACCCAGGGGAAAATGTTGGAGCAAGGAAGATGTACTCTTGGGGGAAGAGATCAAATCAGACAATACTTAAGCAAACTGGACATACATAAGTCTATGCGCCCGGATGGGATGCACCCACAAGTGCTGAGGGAGTTGGTAGATGTGATTGCGAGGCCACTCTTGATAATCTTTGATTGATCATGGTGACTAGGAGAAGTGCCCAAAGACTGGAGGAAAGAAAATGTCACCCCTATCTTCAAGAAGGGTAAGAAGGAGGACTCGGGGAACTAAAGGCCAGTCAGCCTCACCTTGGTCTCTGGGAAGGTGACAGAGCAGCTAGTCCTTAAAACATAAGTCCAGGCACATAAAGGACATCAGAAATAGCCAGCATGTCTTCACCAAGGGGAAGTCATGTTCGATCTACTTGATAAACTTCTATGGTGAAGTGACTGGCCTGGTAGGCAAGGGGAGAGCAGTGGATATTGTCTACTTGGACTTCTGTAAAGCTTTTGACACTGTCTCCCATAAGATCCTCATAGAAAATCTGCTGATGTACAGGCTGGATGAGCAGACGATGAGGTGGGTTGAAAACTGGCTGAATGACCACGCCCAGAGGGTGGTGATCAGTGGCACAAAGTCTAGCTGGAGGCCACTGCCTGGCAGTGTACCTCAGTGGATCAATACTGAGTCCAGTCCTGTTTAATACCTTTATTAACAATCTGGATGATGGGGCAGAGTGTACCCTCAGCAATTTTGCAGGCAACACTAAATTGGGAGGAGTGGCTGGCTGATATACAAGAGGGTCGTATCTGTGCTATCCAGAGGGACCTTTACAGGCTGGAGAAATGGGCTGACAAGGGACCTCATTAAGTTCAACAGGGGAAGTACACAGTCCAGAACCTGGGCAGAAACAATCCCATGCACCACTATATGCTGGGGGCCATCCAGCTGGAAAGCAGCTGCAAAGAAAGGACCTGGGCGTCCTGGTGGATACCAGGTTGAACATGAGCCAGCAATGTGCCCTTGCCACAAAGAAGGCGAATGGTATCCTCAGCTACAGTAAACAAAGTATTGCCAGCAGGTCTGAGGGAAGTGATCCTTCCCCTTTATTCAGCCCTGGTGAGGCCACTCCTGGAGTGCTCTGTCCAGGTCTGGACTCTTCCATACAAGAGAGACATGGACATACTGGAGAGAATTCAATGAAGAGCCACAAGGATGATTAAGGGACTGGAGCATCTCTCTTATGAGGAAAGGCTGAAAGAACTGGTATTATTTAGCCTAGAGAAGAGAAGGCTCAGGGGGATCTTATCAATGTATATAAATACCTGAAGGGGGCATGCAAAGAGGATGAAGCCAGGCTCTTTCCAGTGGTGCCCAGTGACAGGACCAGAGACAATGGGAATACACTGAAACACAGGACGTTCCATCTTAAAATCAGGAAAAAATTTTTTGCTGTGAGGGTGACTGAGCACTGGAATAGGTTGCCCAGGGACATTGTAGAACCTCCCTCCTTAGAGATATTAAAAAACTGTGTACAATGGTCCTGGGCAACTGGCTGTAGGTGGCCCTGCTTGACAAGATGAAGGGACCTCCAGAGGTTCCAACATTAATCAGTCTGTGATTCTGTGACACTATTGAAGAGAAACAACTTTTATTGAAGTAGAAATGCAGATCTTGGCAAGAGATCCAAAATTCTACATCATGGATAATTGTGTGTATGTAAGCATTTTAAGATACCAAGAAAAATCCTGTCCCTAAAAACTGGAATGAGACCTGTTTTCCGATTTCTACATATAGGTGAAATACATGAATTTTCCAATTGCCATTGTTACATCCAGATTGTATTCTGGCTTTAAAGATTTTAATGTAACTGACTGGTTTCCCTGCAGAAAAAATAACATAACCAAAACAGAGAAAAACCCCAAACCCCTCCCCCACCCAAACCAACAACCAACTAAACAAACAAAAACCCAGATCCACAAGCAGAGCAATACTGAATGTATATAGGATTATCATAAATAGTATTTCTAAGTGGTAGGGAGAGTGCTATTTATTGGCATCGCCTTTGTTCATATCTATGCCTATTTCTTTTGCTCTGCTTATCCTTGTGTCTTGGGATAAGATTTAATATAGAGTTGAGGAGACCTATAGCTATATTCATGTAACAATTGCTTCTTTAACTCTGGTTGACTTCTGTACATTTTTTTTAAAGAATGCCCTTGAATTCTTCTGAGATCTTTCTCCTGGCCCCTTCCAGTTGTGAATTACAATCTCAAGAGTGCTGATGTGTCTTTTTGCAACGCAGTGCTACGCTAAGTCTTGAACAGGCTTCTGTTAACAGTCAGACCTAGTCTGTTATTTTGGAACTAGATCAAATTTAGCTACCTGGCAGGTATTCTGAGTTGTTTCCAAAAAAAGATGTCTAGATATATTGTATGTATATTCAAAGTTACTATATATATACACACATCCTTTTTCTTCTTTTTTTCTTCTATGTTCTTCCTTCCTGAAACTTTATAATGCTGTCAAATTGTTATCTTCTAAATGTGAAATATTCCCAAAAGTAGATTACAGTGCTAAATTGTGTCAGTTTAATAAGATGAAGTTAAACTCAAGTAGGGAAGCAATAAGATAAAATTGTTTCTCTTGTTTGAAAATCAAACCCAATCTATATATATGTCATGTTTTAAAAAGAGCATATTTTAAAAGAGCAGATTAATAAGAAATGCATATATAGCACTGTAAATTTGCATCCTGCTTTACAGTAAGTAAAAATATGTATTTACTGCCCTCAACACTTTGTCTTGTCAGCTAGGTTTCAGATACACCTAATGATCACAGGTATCAGAAGAGAGAGCTAAAAATACTGGACAGTAAAAAGGGTAGCAGTAGGTGCAGAAAAATCTGCCCAAAGACCCTGAAAGAATTCTTGGAGTTTGCAGTCATGTCTCTACTGCCACTGCAGCTCTGAATGCAATGGTGGACTTAACTGTATTTCTGATGGGACGAATGTTATCTTTTCACTGAATTCCGCTAACATATTCCTTGATTATTATTCAGGATGAATAAGGCTTTCAAAATCAAGGATACAGGATCTCAGACTCTGGGCTGTTTATTCATTTACATAATACACCACATTTCAGTGAAGTAGGGTAGGCATTAGTTACTGTGAAAAAAGATAATATTAAGCCACGAAACAAAGATATTAAACAAAGCATGAAGCATGGAAAAGAGAATACCAGTAGTACAACGTGGCAGTCAAATATAAAAATCCTTACAAGCTTGAAGTGAGCACATACTGGTGATTCATAAAAAAACTGAGTAAAACAAGTTTTTTGGGAACTTCCAGACTCTATTAAAACTCTACTGGACTCGACTGCTTACTCTTCTTTGACAGATGGTAGCATGAAGAAACGTACTGGAGACATTGCCTCTTTTCAAGTATGCTTAATCTACATCCTCATTCTTCTCAGTTTAGCATGTTTCATCGCATGTGAAACTACCATGACATCTTACTATGAGAGACTGACAAGAAGAAATGCAACTAACAGAGTAAATAAGCTGTCTTCTATTTGGAGTTTCTTTATTGACCACAGCACTCAGGAGATCTACAGTGCTTGCAATGCAATCAATAATAATCTTAAGAGTCTGAGAAAAGGAAAGGCTTGCCCAACAAGGAAACTTTTAAAACTATGCTACAGGAGCACTGCTGTGACTCGTCCTACAGACCCCAGGATGCCAGAAGGCACTGCACCTGCATGGGCTTCCTGCTGGTGCAGGGTACCGTCACTCTTCACCAACTCGGGTACAGGACCATAGCACAGACTGCCACAGAAAGGTTAAATACTCAGTTGAAAACAATTGCTGTTTGAAAAATCATTGCATTAAATTCAACAAATATAAAATTTGATGGAAAATAAAGGTGAAAAAACAACAGTATGAAAAGTGAGGGCTAACTGTTATGTTAATAAAAAGAAAGGAAAGTGATGCTCATTGGAAGACAGTCTCTATTACCTCTCCATTTTACTCAGTTTCAGTATTTAACTATCATTCCCACACTGATTTTACCCTTACAGCTAAACATAGATATACCTACAAGTTGACAGAAACAGCCTTTGGAAACCCAATCAGTACAGAAATTATTCTCTCATGTTTACTTCACGGTATTCTTTTTCAAGTCCTTGAAAGTCTGTTCAGCCACTGTACATCTATGATCACTGACCTCATTCTCAGGAATACCAATAATTACTGTTTTGGGGGACTGTGAATATTTATCTGTGAATTCTAGACAATAAAATCCAAACACAGAATTGAAAACTGGGAACTGATGTCAACGAATGTGACATATTTAGTATTTTGAATTAGATTCATGAATAACCTAAACATATTGAGGTTGTGGTTTTGCTACAATATGAATTCCTGAGATTTCACTTTTAACTTGCAGCAGGCTGACAAGGACATTTTCAAGGTACTTTAGCTATCTTGAATATCTGTTTTATTGTTGCAATACTTTGGTACATTTTCTTAGGGCTAAAATTTGCCCATGGATCTCCCCAGCTGCATTCTGCTGCCAGCACAGAGGAGCAGTGGAGGAAGCAGGGTTTCATGTATCCCTCAGAGTGCCTCTATAACTTCATGCAAAATCCCTCTGCTTTTTTCATTAAAACTTCCAGTCCCAACATGGTTGTGTAGCTATCTGTGGTTTAAAGTCAGAAGAAAATGGCATATTTCTCTGTGCTATGGGATTACAGTAGAGATATGTAACAACAAATTCATTTTTTGGATATTGTTTAGCCACCAGATGCTATGCTTATGGAGAGTTCATTTTAAGGTGGGTTAAATGAACTCGTGGCAAATCCTGCAATTTTTTCAGGCTGCTCTTTCTCTCAGTTTCCCTGACCTGGACTATGGGACAAAGTACAGAAGTCAAGAACCCAAAGTGGAGAAGAGTGCATCTAAGTTATTTGCGTTAATAAACAGCTCCTGATTTTTCTGTTTCTGCTGTTTTTTCATTGCAGACTTGGGACTGTGTTTTTGTATCAAAACACTTTGATTCCAGGGGAGACGATGTATAGTGGAATATTTAATCCTCAGCCACCTTCTTCACAGCAGACAGCAAGAACAACATTATCTATCAGGAATATAATTCAGGAGTCTTACACAACTCTTCATGTTGGTTCTCTTAAGCCAAAGGAAAAAGAAAGGGACAAAAGTTGGCCTGAATTCACAAAACCTGTCTGTAAAAATGGACTGAGTACTGGAGCGCTGTCTTTACGTTTTTCTAAAAATACCTAAGGACTTATTTCAATATGCTGACAATAAGCATTGATCAGGGCAGCAGTGTTAAAACTGTTTCTTGTACACTGAAATATAAGATTTAGATTTCTTATATAGGCAGGTAAATTTTTAAAGGTTGTCCATGACTTCTTTGTGCCTCCAGTCATTTAATGGATAGTTAAATATCTGTTGTGGACAGAGGTTGTTAGAAAAACTACATGACTTAGGAGCGTATTATAGAATAATATGCTTTTCTCTGTCACAGAGAAATTTCTAAAGGCCTGTGTGGTACATATTATAAACATGCTCAGTGTTGCATGCAAACTGTGCTACCAGCTCTATTTGCAATAATGATAGGTACAAGCTGTAACGTACATACAGTTTCTTTGCTAAAAGCTCATTCACCAGTTTTCCCATACAGTTTAGGAGCAAAAAAGCAGGCAAAGCCAGTCTAATATTGTTTAAGAAATATATTACTCAATTCATAGATTTTTTTATCTGCTAGTGCTGCAGGCCACAGCTCAATTTGATTTTAAGATGAAAGGTTATGCCTGTGACTGATAGGCTACTACCAAGTTTTTGTCTTTCCCAGAAAGGCAAGTGGGAGCTTAATAGCACCGACCTTTTGCCTCAAACAGCTTTATTCAGATGAGAAGTCATTGATGTGAGACAAGTACATTCCTGATGTATTTAGCCTCCTCCCCTTCCCAAACCTTCCTAAGGGGTCACATTCCCTGAACGCTGTAAGAGTTAACAAAGATGATGTAAATCTCATCTCCAGAAATCCTGAAGTTATCTTTTCAGTAAGATTCAAGACCAGGAGGATCTTGCCTCTTGTTTCAAGTCTAGTCTTTTCGTTTGTCTACTTTGGAGAAAAGGAGGCTGAGGGGCAATCTCATTGCTCTCTGCAGCTTCCTGAGGAGGGGAAGTGGAGAGGAAGGTGTGCTGAGCTCTTCTCCCTGGGATCCTGTGACAGGATGCGTGGGAATGGTTCAAAGCTGCGTCAGGGGAGGTTCAGACTTGACGTTAGGAAACATTTCATTACGGAGAAATGGGCTTCCTAGAGAGGTGGTTGATGTCCCATGCCTGTCAGTGTTTAAGAGCCATTTAGCACCAGCATTTAAGTCCAGCCAAGCCAAATAGGGTTTGTTGTAAAATAAACTCTAATTGTATTGCTTGTTACAGAAGCAATATGCATTTTATGTTATTTTAGGGGGAAAAACACCGCTTCCAAACTCTTTATTAAGGCATTCTACAATTGTAAGTGTAGCTGCTGCTGTCAAGCTCAGGCAGTGTAATTTGCAAATAAGTCTTTGATTTATACAGTCAGTACAAAATCCTTGCAAGTACATGCTTGATTCATTTTAGATGTGTAAGAGTGTCTGTCTGTACACATACACACACACACAAACATTTATATATTTGTATGCATATACATGAAAAGATGAAACTGAGTGAGTACCAATATGTATATCAGAGACATATATATCAGAGACAGGTCTTCAGTATTTCAGACCCATTCATTGTGTTTTGGTTATTTTTTCAACCTTAATAAAATAAGAATTCAGCCTGAATCAATAGAGATTAATACCAAGAGCTTTGGCAAAATGTTGGACAGACACTAAGATTATGCATATATTTTGGAATTCATCCCAAAATATTAGGTGTTTTCTGTAGTTTTGTAGGAAGGTTTAGGATCAACAGCCAGATTCAGACTGAGTACTCCTCTACCGCATAAGTTATATTTTCTGGTCATGTTCTATGGTGATTAAACCATTATAAGCTAGTGCACAGCATCAAGACAGAAAACATCCTCGTTCACGGAAGATCAGCTTCTGCTGCCCAGGCTTGGAGCAATTGCTGGTTAATTGACTGACTATAACCTCACCTCAGAGAGAAAGAGAGGGAGAAAGGCTGTCTAGGGCAGCATTGTAGTATCACATTAGAACTGGAGGACCTTGTCCCCCAAAAAGGGTGATGGTACTGCCAGCATTGTCGTCTTTTTGGCTTATGGGTCAGTCCTGGAGCTCAGGAGGGATTTTGCCTTCCAGCACAGTCGTGTGAAGTAGCATCCTTTCAAGTTAAATAATTGATACCTCCACAACCTTTTAAACTGGCAGGCATACCTATTCTGCTGGCATCACAGTCAGCATGCAATAAGAAAGATCTGAAATATGAAGGAGCTGACAGTCCTGTAGTTTCCAGAACATGGTCAAATCTCTTGAGACGGTTTGTCACATTGCACCTTCAGATCAGACCTGGATGACACTCACCTGCATGCAGAACTGACCAGTGCTGTGCAGGTATACTGACAAGTCCTCAGATGTCCTGTAAGTTACATGGTTATTTTAAAATTCAGTGTTCCAATTCAAATTTAGGCCGGTATCTGCTGTTCCCATATGGTCCTTATTAATGCATATAAAATACTGAAGATGAAAAAGATGGTAATCTTGCATTAAGCTCTTCTCATGGAAACTACAGTGAGCAATAGCCTTCAGGGCTTCTTTATAATTTTCAGTAGTCAGCCAAGAACTTTGACAATGGTGATGAGAAATTAATATTTTTTTAACATCATCCATCAGAACCAGTAGTCATGAATGAACATAAATAGACAGAGCATTTTTAGAGATCTCAGTGTATTTCATGATCAGTATTCTGAGTGAAGCTCCTTTTCACAGCTAGGACTTTCTGTTGTCTGAGGTTTAGCAAAATGTATAAATTCTTAGGCTGGAAGTCATAATAAAGAACAAGGCTTGTCCACAAAAAAAAAAAAAAAAAAAAGAAAAACCCACAACCCACACTTACCTGTAAAGATAACAATTTTTGAAAAGCAAATATTTCTTTTAAGTTGCATAAAGAGATAATCAGGTTAAGTGCTTGGGATCTGTACACGTACAATAACTTTCAGGCTCAGTCTAAACCAACTCAGAAACCAGAAAATTGGTAGTAACTATTCAGCGTGCAAAGAGATTATAATAATCCGTTCTATGCCAACACTCTTATCTGCATAGTCATTCCCTTTCTACTAATGTATCTGCCACCTCTATTGACTGCAGGACACTATAGACAGTTACCAAATACTTGTGGGATATCCTGTTTTAACTCCTGCATTCATGCTAGGTGTCCTGCAGCAGAATTAGGACAAAAACAGATGAATTAGTTGTTAGGAGCTTTTCTTTTTTCTCAGCTTGAGCAGACATACTACAGACTGGTTTAATTTTCTTCTGTGTAATGCGGAAAATGCAATTCTTTCCCTGATGTTTTAAATGATGGCTCAGAAGGCAATTAAATATAATTCTGTTTCACATCTCTGAGAATTTCAGCACTGACGGTTGCTACAGAGACTGCAACTGTGACATGATATGGGTATGGCAAGCAAATCTTAATAGAACTGGTTTCCTGCTAAGTCTGATCACTCTGGAGTATTTTGTCGTGTTGGGGAGAGAATTGGAGCATGTTGAAACAACAGTATTTCAGGAGAGAATACTCAGCCATCACACAGTCTATATAGACACTTGTAATTTCTTAATGTTCTGTAGGTAGTATGTCACCCTGAAGCCTCTGCCAATTAGAGATGGATTTGAGGCCACAATGCAATACAATACCCCAATATCAAATATCTCATGTTGAATTTGGTATTTTTAACATTACCAGGAGAGGTGGGGGAGTGTTAAAGCTGAGGGTGGGGAAAAGGGATTTTTTGTAAAACACAGGTTGGAGTTCAGCATCAAGCCCAGATTTTCCAATTGTCTGGGAGAAGTCATGGTGGATAACATTAGAAAATACACTGAAAATTCTGGATGGCCTTCACATTTTTAAGATGATCTAACACGTAAAATTTTGCTCTCATGCAACTTTTATGTCTGATGAATGGTACTGGTTTACATTTTTCATCATTAAAAAAAGGATGTTTTAAAATAAATGTAGAGGGCCATGAACATTTAAGGGTCATGAACAATTACCTTGTAGAATTTGAGGCACTCATTTTTATTGACAAGTATTTTCAACTGTTATGCGTTGAGATTTAAATATTTTAACAATATTAAATTCTGTTGCCTTCTATGCCTCAGCTCTGAAATAAGAATTTTTTTTTTTTTTTAATAATTCTTAAAGTTTGGTGGCAAAGGAGAGCAGTTGCCCTTCAAAATGCAGTGCAGACATATGAACTCTCTTAAAAAAATAGTCTTCATCCAAAAGGTAAACCTGTGTAAATAAGGCTCTCAGTGAGACCTTACATCTCATCTCAAGTGAGTGTTTCAGAGATTCATGTCCTCTGCTTTATTTGGTGTTCCTTAATTCTGTCAGCTCATCCATCAGCTTCAATATCACTGAAATGGCATTTTAAACCTTGTGCTGCTTCTGTTTTCTCACTGCTATTGCTGCTGTCAATTTTAGTTCTTTAATAACAAGATTGTCTTGATGCTTTTGAATGTTGATGCTTGTACATTTGCTCTCTGAGAGTTATAGGGAGCCTTAAAATACTTCCAAGATTTTGGATTTTTTTTCTTTCTTTCTATGAACACATAAAATTACTTTCATTTGGGTCTGGATGCTCCAAATTGCTTTTCACATTTTCAGATTTAAGGAGATTCCTTCATTGTCATGTGTTTCTGCAAGTGTCACAGGATCACAGAATGGCTGAGGTTAGAAGGGACCTCTGGAAACCATCTTGCCCAAGCTCCCAGCTCAAGCAGGATTACCTAGGACAGGTTGCCCAGCCACGTTTAGTAAGTTTTTGTACACCTTCAAGGACAGAGACTCCACAATATCTCTGGGCAACCTATTGCTGTGCTCAGTCAAACTCACAGAAAAAGGTTTTTTAGGATGCTATGGGAGACAGTGTTGAAAGTCTTTCTGAAGTCAAGATATACAATACCTACCACTCTCCCCTCAGCCACCAAGCCAGTCATGTCATCATAACAGATTATGAGGTTGGTCAAGCATGGCATCGCCTTGGTGAAGCCATGCTGACTAGTCCCGATCACCTTCTTGTCCTTCATGCACCTGGAAATGGTTTCAAAGATTAATTGACTCCTCACCTTCCTAGCGAGTGAGGTGAAGCTGACTGGCCCATAGTTCCTGGGTCCTCCTTCCTGCCCTTTTTGAAGACAAGGATCACATTTGCTTTCCTACCATTCTCAAGCACCTCTCCCAGTCTCTGTGGTCATTCAAAGTTTATTGAGAGTGGCCTTGCAATTACTTCAGCCAACTCCCTCAACACTCATGGGTGCATCCTATTAAGACTTATGTATGTCCAGTTTGCTTAAGTATTCCCTAATCTGATCCTTTTCCACCAAGGATAAGCTTTCCTTGCTCCAGAATTTTCCCCTGGGGTTTCTGAAGGCCAGTCTTACTAGTAAAGACTGAGGCAAAGAAGGCATTCAGTACTTAAGCCTTTCCTGTGTCTCGTGTCACCAGAGCACCTGCCCCATTCAGCAGTGGGTCCACATTTTCCTTTGTCTTCCTTTTGCTTCTGTTACAGAAGCCTTTGTTGTTAACTTTTACAAGCCTAACTACATTAAACTCCAGGTAAGCCTTGGCTTTCCTAACCATGGCTTTTCATGCTGAGATAGTGTCTCTATACTCCTCCCAGGTTACCTGTCTCTGCTTCTACCTTCTGTATACTTCCTTTTTGTGTTTGAGTTTTGCCAGGAGCTTGTTGTTGATCCATGCAGGCCTTCTGGCACCTTGCCTTGATTACCCACTTTTGTGATGTGTTTTTGACCTTAGGGAGGTGATCCTTGAATATCTACCAGCTTTCTTGGACCCCAGTTCCCACCAGGGCCTTATCCCATGGGACTCTGTCAGGCAGACTCCCTGAAGAGGTCAAAGTTTGCTGCTTGAAATCTAAGGTTGTGATCTTCCTTTTTTTGTCCTGCTCCCTCCTCTCAGGATCCTGAACTCCACCATCTCATGGTCACTGCAGCCAAGGCTGCCCCCAGCCTTCACATTCCCCACCAGCCCTTTCTGTCACAGAAATTTGTAATCACTTTATCTGTTCATAGGATAGAACTGAAAGCATAATCATTATTGTTGCTGTTGTTATTATTATTATTGTTGTTATTGTTATTATTATTATTATTTTATTGTTGTTGCTGTTGTTATTATTTCTTGATACAGGAGAAATTCAAGTAAGACTGATCCTTATTGTTATGGGAGCCCATGCAGTTTCTTTTTCAGTTTTCTTTCTAAATGGAGGAATGGGATAAAGTCCCATCTTTTACTAGGAGACAAGTATTTTATCCTAGAAAAAATATCTTTGTTCACCCTAGTTTAGTGCTGGCTGCCACTGTTTCCCTAAAATTCCTAATCCCCTTTCAGAGTAGATTCAGGTTGCTTTCAGACAAAGTCAAAGAATGAAGCAGGAGAGCTTTGGCCTAAAGATGTAGTATCGGAGTTGAAGGAGTCAAGGGCTGTTTCATGGACAGAAGCCATGCTTGGATTCATCATCTTCAGGCACTGAAAATGTTGACAAGGCCAAAAGAGCCAGAGGATTGCAGAAAGATCACATGATTTCCTAATTTAAAATAAGTAGTCAATGACAAAAGGAGAAATAACTTTTCTGTCCCATAGATTGTCCCTGAGGTACTGTGTTTTCTGTGTTATTATCTTGTTAATTTTTTGCCTAAGGAATATCTAGGATATGCAAATTATTGTCAAACATAACATTTGTGAATATATGTTTGTGTTTGTATGTGTGTTTTCAGTATGGATGTATTCAGTCTACCTAAAAACTAAATACTCAAGGGACAGAGCTTTCACAGAGGAGATTTCTAGTCCTGGGACAGAGGACTGTCATTATAAGTTATTATAATTAAACCTTGCAAAATCTTGGCCTTGATTTTTTCCACCAGACCTATTTTATATGATCATTTTTAAAATCTTTATTTGTTCTGTCCTTTACAATGAAAAGCTAAGATAAAAGAAGGATATTTTTGGTTCCTCTATCAGAAGTACTTTTTAGAAGAGGACTGGTGGTTCTTCTAGAAATATAATACACTGGTTTGTTTTGACTTTAAAAGCCTGTTCCTGAAGTAGATTAAGCAAACCCATGGGGAGACGGATGATGTGGAAGGCTGGATCTTTGCTGACAACCTGTGGAAAATTTTTACTATAAAAATGTAATGAATAAATAATGAAAAACGTGACAGTCTATTGCTCTGGTTTATTGTAACATATTATTCATGCAGCTAGCAGAGAAGTACCCTGTAGTACAAGCCTGTATTCATTAGGGAGGATACATCGCTTATTCCAGAGGTCCTGACCTTACTCTCAAAAGCAGATAAAAGCAGAGGAATAGTAACACCACGCGTGATTTATTTTTTAAGTCATCGCTAACAGTCTTTATTGTTATGGGAGGAAGGAAAAAAAAAGGCTTGGAAAATGAGAAACGAAGATCTCAGCTGGTGTAGCTGGTGCAGCAGGGTATGGGTGCATATGGCCACTATGAAGCACCTTCTGGGGAACAGAGGGAGAGCGGCACTTGCCAACAGATTCTCACAGAAAGTGAGATTGAGCTGTTTGCTGCTGCTTGATTTAGATCTGTGTTCATTCAGTTTCTCTGATTCTTTTTTAGTGACTGTCTTGTTGGCAAGCTTCTATGCAAACAGCTACGGTGGTGAGGTTCACCCTGTTGGTCAGGTGTCTTCTGTCAGAGAGTTTGGGGTTGTTTTCCTCCTGACAGAAGATGCAATTTCTCTTGCTGTGTCCCACTTCCCTCACCAAAGTTTTCAAAAATTATTTGTAACCACAACTCATTACTTCATCAGTAAGATCATTATCAAAGATAAGATCATTTATCTTTCCCACAGCTGAAATTCTGTACTATGTACCACTGAGTGTCCTCTCGGGTCAAGCCCAATGAAGCAAGTACTCTGTCCTTTAGTATATTCTACATATCTTCCCTTTAGTAATTTGTTCATTTATGTCTAGGAAGCGGTAATGACCGAAGGAGAGAGTGAATAACTCAGTCTGGGCCTCTCACACAGCAAAAGGCAAGCTGCGCTGCAATCGTTTTACTGGCAGAGTATACCTGTCACCCTCAGTGTTTTCCACAAACTTTTAAACTTCTCATATTTTTCTTCATTGTTAATATGCAGCATTAAAATTATAAAGTGGCTTTTCTTAGTCACCATCACTGGAAAAAAATAAATGAGAGAACTGTTACAAAATGTTAGAAAATATTCAGATATTTTTATATAATTAGATATTAATTTTTATCAGTCAAGTTTCTGGACAGTTTTTTTTAGTGCCAGCAAGTGCAGTGAGAACTAAAATTTGCTAACAGATACCAAGTCTCTTCAAGAAAAAGACAGAGTGCAATTAAGCCATATTTAATATAGTATATTTGAGAAAGTCAGAGCTAGGGTATGATCTCAGTGTATACAGTACATCAACAGGATGCTTTACTGAACACATTATGTTCAAAGACCTCACCAGCTGAGTAAGAAAGAGCAGCTGCACCTCATATTTTGTAGATGTGATGGAATATTTAACACTGCAGAACTGCCCGAAGGACTGGCCCATTCTTGAGGCCCCATTCCTCTTTTGCACTCAGCAGAGTCTCATCAGAGCACAAAATCTTGATTATGTTTTGGATGTCACAACATAAGTACAGAGTGTTAAATAGGGTGAGTTTTTTCCTCCTTTCAGTCACAATAAATTTCACTCCTATGAGCAGAAAACAGAATAAAAATGAATAACATATAACAATTGTATATCTGAAATGGGAGAGGGAGGCAACTAGTGTCATATGACATCTTTTATAACAGAGTAGAAACAAAGGTTTCATTTAAAACAATTTTTATGGGTTTGAACATTCAGGTTTCGGAGCAATTTTACAAGACTAGAATTATTTATTTTCTTTATTTGCGTTTGTGGTTTACAAAGTTTTAAACAGCACTTGGATATTTTAAGTATTAGAGTATTATTTAATTTTTCTGTAAATGTCCCCTTTTCTGTAAGAAATTTTTCTGGATGGTTCTCTGTTGAAAAGATTCTGCTACATGTAATCACCTCTGCTTTTACTATTCCACATGTCTCTGGGGGAAAATATCGATTTTGCCCACAAGTGAGCTCTGTTCTCTGAATGGACATGGGTGTTCCACAGTATTAGTGAATTTTGGGTGTCTCTTTGGGAAAAAAAAAAAAAAGTAATTATTTCAAAGACAAATTGTTTTCAGAAGATGTTTTGTGGAAAACAGAAGTTCCTTAAAGAATGTCCAGGTAAACATCCTAAAGTTAAATCCTGAGACATGCATTTCATTTTTGACAAATCTTACCAATAAAAACTTTTGTTCTTAATACAATATCATGGATTTCCACTAACTGCTAGTATGTCCTATCCAGTCATTCTCCTCCCCTGGTATGATTAGTAACCAGCAGAGCAAAGGCAGACTTTGAGAAAGACTTGAAAAGAAGGTAAATTATAGAGTCAGGAGAAGATGAATTACTCTTCTGTACATCAGTAATATATAATAAGAATGCATACCACAAAAAAAAATAGTGTTGTCTCAAGTTATGTCAAGTTTAAGAAACATGTTTCGGGAGGTCTTGTGGAGACAGTGGAAACACATTTTTAGTTTTCTAAACTTATGTTTAATAACTTTCTAACACAAAAAATATGAAGAACTACACGGGCCAGTTCAGGTCCCCCTGGGGCCTGGTGGGATCCCAATGAGGGAAATGCTTCTGTGCTCTTAAGCTGCCAGGACTTATTGAGAGGACTTTAAACTAGACTCGATGGGGGAAGGCGATACAATCAGGAGAGCTGAAGGTAAGCCAAGGGTTGGCATCACCTGAGGATGGCAATGCTGATGGGAGCATTTACACAGTTCAAGGGAATACTGAGGGCTTAGGAACACATCTGAAATGCTTGTACACCAATGCACATAGTATGAGAAACAAACAGCATGAACTGGAAGTTGGTCAGTTCCCACAGCTATGATGTCATTGTTATTAGCAAGACTTGGTGGAATGAGTCCCACAATTGGAGTGCTGGGATGGAGGGCTACAGGCTGTCAGGAGGGATAGGCAGGGCAGGCAAGGTGGAGGAGTTGCACTATATGTAAGGGAGAGGTTTGACTGTACAGCCCTTACAGTTAGTGATGATATGGTTGAGAACCTCTGGGAGAGGATTAGGGGGACGGAAAACAAAGCAGATGTCATAATGGGTGCCTGCTACCGATCACCCAGCCAGGATGATAGCACTGATGACTTATTCTATAGATAATTAGGAGAAATCTCTGGATCAGTAGCCCTTGTCCTTATGGGAGATTTCAACTTCCCAAACATCAACTGGGAATATCATACTGCTGTGACAAGCATGTCTGGGATACTCCTGAACTTTGTTGAAGATAATTTCTTGTCACAAGTAGTCTTTGAGCCAACTAGGAAAGATGCCCTCCTAGACTTGTTATCTGTGAATAGAGAAGGACTCTTGGGAGATGTGACAGTAGGTGGTTGTCTCAGTCACAATGATCATGAAATGGTTGAGTTTAAAATTTTTAGTGTAATGAGAAAAAAGGTCAGGAGAATTGCTACCCTGGATTTCAAGAGAGCAAACTTTAAGCTATTCAGGGAGCTACTTAGCAGTGTCCACTGGGAATCTGCCTTTGAGGGCTGAGGAGTCCACAAGTGCTTGTCAGTTTTTAAGAATCACCTTTTAAAACCACAGAAGCAAGCAATTCCACTGTGTGGTAAGTCAAGCAAGCGGGGCAGAAGACCAGCTTGCCTGAACAGGGAACTCCTCATGGAGCTCAAGAGCAAGAAGAAATTGTGCGATCTCTGGAAGCAAAGTCAAGCTTTGCAGGAAGATTACAGAGCCATGGTTCACATATGCAGGGAGAAGACACAAAAGGCTAAAGTTGAACTAGAGTTGAAACTGGCCAGTGTTGTATCAGACAACAAGAAAGGTTTTTTAAAGTACGTTAATAGCAAGGGGAGGCCCAAGGAAAACCTTTGACTGATACTTGTTGAAGATGGTCACCTGACAAATAGGGATGAAGAAAAACTGGACACATTCAATGTTTTTTTTGCCTCAGTCTTTGAGTTGGAGGACCATGACTGCAGGAACAGTGACTTTCCATTTGTGGACATTGAAATTGTAAGGGACCAGTTGTATCACCTGAATGTTCATAAGTCCATGGGGCCTGATGGGATTCATCCCAGAGTACAGGAAGGAGCTAGTGAATGTTACAGCAGGACCTCTCTCAATCATCTGCCAAAGGTCTCAGGGGGCTGGGTGGGTCCCTGCTGACTGGAAGCTAGTCAGTGTTATTCCAATTTACAAGAAGGGCATAAGGGAAGACCGAGGAAACTACAGACCTGTTAGTCGAACTTCAGTTCCTGGAAAAATCATGGAGAAGGTCATACTGGGTGCTGTTGAAAGGCATTTAGAGGCCAATGCAATCGTCAGGCACAGCCAACATGCGTTCACAAAGGGAAAGCCCTGTTTAAATAATTTGATATCCTTCTATGATAAGGTCACCTGCCTCGTGGATGAAGGGAAGGTGGTGGATGTAGTTTTTCTGGATTTTAGTAAGGTTTCTGATGTTGTCCCTCACAGCATCCTTCTGGACAAATTGTCCAACTGTGAGATGAGCAGGTACACAATGTGCTGGGTGAAGAACTGGCTGAAGGGCAGAGCTCAAAGGGTTGTAGTGAATGGGGCAACATCTGGTTGGTGACTGGTCACCCGCGGTGTTCCTCAGGGTTCAATCCTAGGGCCAGTCCTGTTCAATATTTTTATGGATGATCTGAATGCAAGAGTTGAATGTACCATTAACAAGTTTGCTGATGATACCAAACTGGGAAATGCTGTTGACTCTTTCGAGGGACAAGAGGCCTTCCAGAGAGATCCAGATAGACTGGAGCACTGGGCAATCATCAATGGCATAAAATTTAACAAGAACAAATGGTGGATTCTGCACCTGGGGTGGAGTAATGCCAGACATGTATAAATTGGGAGAGGAGTGGCTGGAGAGCAGGCCTGCAGAAAGGGATCTGGGGGTGCTGGCTGACAGCAGGCTCAATACGAGTCAGCAGTGTACCCTGGCAGCCAGGAGGGCAAACTGCATCCTGGGGTGCATCAAACACAGCATAGCCAGCCGGTCAAAAGAGGTGATTATCCCGCTGTATTTAGTGATGGTGCGGCCTCACCTTGAGTGCTGTGTGCAGTTTTGGGCCCCACAACTCAAGAAGGATGTGAAAGTACTCGAATGCATCCAGAGGAGGACAACAAAGGGCTGGAAGGCATGTCCTGTGAGGAGCGGCTGAGGACTCTGAGTTTGTCTCGTTTGGAGAGAAGGAGGCTGAGGGGAGACCTCATTGCTCTCTGCAGTTTCCTGTGGAGGGGAAGTGGAGAGGGAGGTGCTGAGCTCTTCTCCCTGGGATCCAACTACAAGACGCATGGGAATGGCTCAAAGCTGCGTCGGGGAGGTTCAGACTTAACATTAGGAAGCATTTCTCTACCAAGAGAGTAGTCAAATACTGGAAGAGGTTTCCTAGAGAGGTGGTCAATGCCCCAGGCCTGTCAGTGTTTGAGAGGCGTTTGCACAATGCCCTTAATAACATGCTTTAACTTTTGGTCAGCCCTGAAGTGGTGTGGCAGTTGGACTAGATGATCATTGCTAGGTAGCTTCCAACTGAACTATTCTATTGTATTCTATTCTATTCTATGTTATGACCACATGAGACAATCCTTCTTTGAACACAACTATAATTACATATTGCCTCAAGAATCATGACCACATTCACTGTAGGGAAGCAGAGAGAGGTCTGATGCAGTAATATGTACAATCAGTGCCTCAGAGGTTCAGTCACAGATGTTGAGGAAAATTTGGATTTAAATTGGTTAAAAGAAAAATATGATTGAAAAATCTGAATATAAGAAAAGCTTATTGCAGGGTGAAGATGGTACAGCCACACAGGCAAGGAAGGAAATCTTAGAATAAGCAGCCATCCAGAGGGAGGAGACATAATTAGAAATATACATTCTATTTGTTATCCCTAAGAGCGGAGAAAAGCGGAAAACTGTTAAGATAAATCAGAAGTCGTGAAAAACAGACAATTGATGTTGAAAAGATGAATGCAATAAGAAAAAGCTTGAGGCAGACCCCTAACGTTAAGAAACAAAAGCATTTTTTTCTACAGGAAAAGGTTTCATGAAGACATAGATATGGTGGGGATCTTCAGTAGAAATTTCTGAAATATCCACAGTAAGAAGTAGGGTGAGCTACTTCTATCAAAGTCTCCAATGAACCTCAGCAACAGACTTCTAGAGCAAGACTGATTGGCAAAGTATATACATAACAGGATGTTACAAAGAATTGATAAATTTTTAAAAATTTGAAACTGGAAGAATCTGGAACAATCTTTTCATCTGATATGGACATTTTCTATCTGACTTTGCTGAGTGATTTATGAACTTAGAGTTTGGAAATATCATGAGTAAACCACATGAAAAATTTTGGGTTCAGAATGAGTGTATACAAGTGTTTATACAGTCTGTAATTAATTATGTGTCTGAAATAAAGCCAAATACAGTTTATAGCTATAGGGATAATGAAAATCTAAAAAACTTAAATTGTGGGCCAGGCTCTCATGTGTGTTTTTAAACACAGAATACTATGAATTTAATAGATCTTCACCAGTTAGTACTAGGCAGCTGCTTAATCGTCTGTCCCATCATAGTTCAGAATGAGAAAAGGCAGAGGTGAAAGGGGTTCAAATAGTTCCACTCTATACTGGCGTTGTTTTTCACTCTTCTTGCCTTTGTGAGAAAGGCTGCTAAAGTGGTTAGCAACAACGAATTAGTGTTTCCTGCATTATTTAATTAAACTCACCATTGTTCTCCATCTGTATTTTGGGCTCCAAGTTGTGCAGACCTTGCTGCAGAACCCTGAGCAATATTCATTAATCACTGTCTCTCTTGAATGCTAAGTCTCTCTCTCTGAGTGAGAGTACTGTAATAATTTTATTTTGCGGACGAAGTTTCCTGCCTGATAGGCTGCATGTACACACAAGAAAATCCTAGGCCTAGGACATTTTCATTACTCAGTGACAGCATATGAGGTGCAGGCTGGTAATTCTACCTCTCATGAAAAGTATTATAATCTTACTCTGAGGCCAGAATTCTCTGTGTGCTAAGCCCCGTACAATTATCCATTTCATAACATCCAGGGATCGGAAAAGGAGAAGTGGAAAAATAACATTATGGCAATGAATTCAGCAGTTTCCTCCCAAGAAAGAGGGACTTCCTCAGAAGAAAAATATACTAACACACAACAAGACAGAAAATGGGTTCCAAGGTATATGCCAAGGACAGACCATCTCAGAATAGCCTATTTTTCCCTCACACACATACCAGTACCTTCTTTCAAGGGAATCTATGGGGAATCTGTTCCAAGAAAACAAACACCATCTGTTGTTTCGCAGATGTAGATATTGATGCTGGTGATGATTCATTTGTTTAAAAGGACAATATAGAAATCATTTAGCAGTCAACATAAATGGTGTCAGAAATGGTGATCTGAAATAGCTGTATTCAGAAGTAGAATACTTAATTCTTGTACAAACTGGCTATAAGGTTATTAGATTTCCTGATAATAATTTTATGGAAGGCAAAGACCTTTTAATCACAAGACTCTTCATACTGTTGTTCTATTGCTGCTTACTTAGTGCCTATGTGTTAACAGCTCCTGGAAAGACATTGTGACATCTTGGTGTCGCTTGATGACATCTTTCAAAGACCTTTGAGCATGATTTTGTCTTTTATGAAAAATATTATACAGAATTTTTTTCTGATGTATTGTAGCTTCAGTTCTACTGAAGCAATAATAGCCACCGAGAAGAAAATCCTGGAGGTGATACAGTGAAACTGAAATTATTATTTTATAATCCATAAAGTGGAGCATTGATTTCTATTGAAACACATTTCTGATGGAGAAGATAAGTTTCAAATATGGGAGACTGAATACTGGCAGAGGAGAGAATGGCTTGCTTAGAGAAAAAATTAGTGTTACAGTTCATAAAGTTATTAAGTGACAAGCAATTATAAGAGAGTTTTTTGCTATTTGGGGTTTTTTTAACTATGTTTTGGCATGTAAGTGGAATGCTGACCCTGAATTGTGGCTGCACTAAGAAGATAACAGCAGGAAAAATTACAAGGTGTTACAGATAGCCAAGAGGGGATACAGGATATACAACTTGATTAGTGGCTGCGTTAACAACATAGCAACACTGGAAATGACAGAAATAAGAAACAGTGCAACAGAAGGAGAAATTAACATGAATTACTGGTCAAGACAGAAATTACCAGGACAACTCTATCACAGGTGGTGAGTAAGGGTATAAATCAGCAAAATTAGGATCTACGGTGAAAGAATAAACAAGAGAGCACTGTGTGAAAGAAACTACTTTGGTGATTGGGAAGAATTTGGAAGGGTGGAAAAAAGGGGGAATAAAGAGGTACAAGGTTTGGGGTCCCTCTGAAGCTGTCTTATTCCTGATCAGTGCTTCAGAAGAGGACAATAATCCTGTTCTTGTGACCGTGCCTCAGTCTGAATCACTTCTGCAGTCAGGGGGCTCCTGGAGGGGGGGGGGTGGGGTGGTGGAAATGCTCTGATGGAACTGGTGGAGCATCCTGACTATTTAACATCACATGTGGTTCTGAGAGATGCACTCCTCCTGTTTGAACTAGATGAACTTTGGTCCAAGCGGATGCTCAGCAAGTAGGCCTAACCACAGTTAATCTTATTGTGTGAGCCTATCAGGGAGAACACAGCTCCAAAACAAAAAAAATGTTTTGGCTGGAGACTGGGCTGATAAGCGGATGAAACTGTATAAACACAGCAGAAAACCTGACTACACATCAGCCACTTTACGCTATAAATATCTGCTGCCATCAGGGTTCGTTGAGCTCTCCCTCCATAGCAATGGCTGCATGGCAAGTGATCTCCCCTTGAGTAGGGATGCCTCTCAAGGTTACCCCTCAAGGCTGCAAGATCCCTTACCTGACACCAGACATTGATGCATTGGTAAGTGACATTTTTTGCATGCACGTAACATTTAAGATATGTATAGTAAGCTTAAGCGATAATCTTTGTATCCCATACTAATTTTAAGTGTAGTAAATAGTGGAGTATTGACCGCCAATCAATCTGTACTTCTTAAATATTTTACATACCTAAATTTACTGATTAAAACTCAATAAACTAACTACTAGATCAGATCTATCTGAGCGATCTCTGACTCTTCTCCTGCGACAGTGGTCTAGAAGCTGATTCTGAAGAATCAGTATACTCTATTCTTACTATCTACTTTTTTAAAAAGCCTGAAGCTTTTCAGCTTCCATCTTCTTCATCTTGCATAAATATCCTTAACAGTGAGCATAAAAGGTTTTATCTCACTTGCTCTTTTATGGGAATGGCAACAAGACTGGGAAGTACCTAAACAAGCAGAAGTGTCTATTTTTTTGGCATTATTGCTATCACTGAGGTGTGTTGCAGAGAAATACCTGCAGAACATGAACTGAAGCTGCAAATATGTTGAGACTGCAGTATTTTTTGTAAGGAATATATGATTCATGGAAAGAAAACAAAAAAAGACACACTTTTGCTGAGAAATATACTCACAGCACTGAACTCTGTAGCTACTTACACCAGACTAGACTGGTAAGTCTTTTCCCTTGACGCATCTTAGATCAGTGTCTCTGTACAAAAAAATCACTGAAACATAATATATTGGAGGTCTTATAAATAAATTCTAGATATAAATAAAATTTATAAATAAAATTTTAAATTATGGCCTTATTCCTGTTTAATTGTTTTTTTCTTCTGGATAATTTTATCCAGAATACAATTAATTTAGTTACCTTTGAAAATTGCTCAGTAAAAAAGTTATTTTAAAACAAGTGTTTGAACTACTGATTTTAGAATCCATGTACCCTCTGAAGACCATTGGTACAGTATGTGCAAATATATGTCAATTTCTTTTAATTGTTGCTCTGTTAGAAAGGACATTTCTAACACATTTTTAGGAAGAAAGAAATGTGTAGAACATAGTGCTACATTCATGTATTTTCATTATTTCCTTTTTCTCAGCAAAGTCCAGTGAAAAAAACAATGGTGAAAAAAACATGCCAAGCCATTTCTACTGAGAACTGTCTTCCAGAAAAGAATGGAAAGGTGTAGTTTAAGGGTCTGTGGTGTTGGCCCCATTCCTTTGATCTTATTGTTTGACCTTCTCTTTACTAGTCTGTGATTTGAGGGTGTGCACACAGACCTCCACCTTTCCCAGTAGCTCCAAGCCTACTAGGCAGACTGGATTTAACTCTCCAGTCAGCTGAAGTTGGAGAATGGACCTTGTTGAGCTGCCTCGGGACACAGAACTGCCACCTCCACCTGTATTAGGAGCTTCCCTTGCTCTTTAAAGTAAGTACTCAGTAATGAGTAGTGACTAGTGAGTAAGTAGTATGTAGTAAGTAGAATTTGTCTGCTTCCATTTCTTTCCTGTGAACTAGGAGTAACATGCTCTTCCTAAATTTCTGTCTCCTTATTTCAGGCTTTGCTTAGGGAAGCAGTAGTCTTTTAGTATGTTTTATCTGGACCTGAAATAGTAAGTGTTTGGGTTGGGTCTGCTGTAACAATGAAAAATAAGAATTCATAGGTCTTCAGAGACTGTCCCCCAGGATTATGACTTTGCCACAGTGCATTGTAGTTAAGGTTCACAGAGCTTTCCTCTGTGAAATCTTGATTTGTTGAATTTGTAGATAGCTATCGGTGAGGTAAAGTGTATTTGAATGATAAAATTGCAAACAAATTTCAGACAGGTCACAGGCAGTCCATGTAAATATATACAGCACCTCTCTGAGTAACTTACCAGCTTGCTTTTCTTCAAAATTTCATCAATCCTAGAGTGTTCACAATTGGGTCATTTTAGCACCCTCCTTCTCCTTCTCTTCTCTAAAAGGACAGAGAATTTTTGGCTACTGTATCTTTAGTTCTTCTCTTATGACGTAATGTGTATTGACTGAGCTGAGAAAGTTGAGTCACATTTAAATTACGTATTTTTCACATAAAGTGACTTTGCATGAATTTTCATGAGATTTTTTTCAGTAACAGCAACATAGTTAACAAAACTATGTTTTGTCAGACAAAACAGTTTCTGTTTTAAAAGAAAGGAAGCTGTAGTAAATGTTACTTCCACTAAATCAATAACAACAGTTGGAGCACACACAGTAATAGGAAACAATGTCCCAATTTAGTAGTGAAATAATGGTCTTTTGGAAATGGATGGGTACATTTGTATAGCTGTGCTAATACAAAAGCGTAGCACAAAACAGAAAGCCAAACAGAAAAAAAGTTGTCATATGCTGTTATAAAACTTTCATAAAAGCAAAAAAAAAAGAAGAGATTATCATGAGAATGTGAATTGTCCACGAGTTGTTTACATTGTCCAGTAGACATCATGTTTTTTCAACAAGAACTGATGAAAGTTATAGCAGAGATACAAGAATGAGAAAAAAATCCATTTCCTTGTTGTAAGTTAATTTAAGGTGAACACTATGGACATTTAGGTACAATTAATGTGACTGATGAATAGAAAAGATGGGGAAATTTTCCCTTACTATTTTATCTCTAAATACCTCACTCCATAAACCTCCAATGCAAACCTGGAATCAAGGGCTCGGGCTGTGTTAAAGTTTTCATAAGTTATCTAAACTGTTTGATTCTGAGGGATTGCTTCCTAATTAAGAGTGTAGAAAACAGAATTGATTTTTAAATGGCTACCTAATTCAAATCAGAAATAAGCATCAACTTCTGTTTCTTTTTCACTAGAGCAAATTCTTAATGGTTCCTGCTTATAGAACAAGGGTACCATAATCTTTCCCTGCTATATCAGGTCCCTGTATGCATCACAACATAGAAACCGTTGTTGCTTACCTATTCCGTCTCAAGCCAGAAATAACGTTGGTTTAGAAAAGTATCACACATGCTTCCCTTTTCCACATACTCTCTCATCTTTGCATTTAGAAATGGTCATTTTCAACTTACAAGTAAATATAGCAATGAAAAAACGTAAACTCTTCTCTTTCCTTTGTTACTGTATTTTCCCCTGTCTCTAGACATTAGCCGCCTAAGTAGCGCTGACAAGTAGCTGCAGCCTTTAATATAACTGCTGGGCATTTAATTGGTGTCTTGCATCTAATCAATAGCTTTAAATCCATGTATGTTTTACATTAGAGAACTTTTTCAACTACCTTCGAGCATATTATACATGTGAACCTGCTGTGAAAAATTTATTTCTAAATTATCATAAAGTGTTAAAATTTCATATTTGAGAAATGAGGAAGTGTGGAAAAACTAGATTTTCATTAAAGGAATAACTATCTAGTCAAATATTATTAATCAAATTAGTCATTCAGTGACTAATCTTGGTTTGAAAAAATTGACTCTTTGACAAGATTCCAGAAAAATAACTCATCAATACTATTCTTCCCAAATTACCTGAGAAAGATTAGTATTTTCCAAATGAATTATTTAATTTGTGAATATATTTGAGCAGCTGTGATTAGAAGTGGATAAGGAAGTTTGTTTTTTTCTGCTTGCAGAAGAGTAGGTTGTAGTGCTCTACACATGAACATAAGAGGTGACAACAGGTGATGAGCTGTTTTATTAAAGAGGGTGACCTTATTTCCCCTGCCATATAGATCCAATGTATCCTTATTTCTTTAATTAAACTTCCATTTTAGAGAACTGTTATAAAATCTTTTTTTTTATGAAAGTGGGTAATTATCTCCAGGTAATTACCTTTGTGCTTCTAAGAATATATTTGGATCAGTAAGTGCCTGGGTTGCTAAAGTTTCCATTTTTATTTGTACAAAAATTGGAAGCACAGCTAGCAGGAGGAGCCAGCAGAAGCAGGATTTTGTGCAGCAGTTTCTGGGCTCCGTGTGGGATCTTTTAAGTGACCTGGTAATGGGAGAGGAGACAGCTGAGGACATATGGGTCAAGGTTAAGAGGGCAGACCAAGACCAACATGAGTGGTGTTGTGAGTGCCTGCCATAGACCTCCTAATTAAGAAATAGAATAGCACCTCTTCAGACAACTAGAGGAAGCACCCACTTCTCAGGCCCTGGTCCTCATTGGGGTGATTCTAGTCCCCCATGTCTGCTGAAGGGACAGCACAACAGGGCACAAGCAATCAAGGAGGCTTCTGGAGTGCATTGATGATAACTCTCTAACACAGATGATCAAGGAGCCATCAAAGAGAGAAGTTCTGCAGGATATGATTCTTATAAATCAAGAAGGACCGGTCAGTGAAGGTTGGAGGCAGCCTTTAGCTCTAGTGACCGTAAGATGGTGGAGTACAGGAACCTGAGAGGAAGAAGCAGGGCAAAAAGCAGGATCACAATCCAAGAATTCAGGGGAGCAGACTTTGGCACGGAACTGCTTAGAAGAGTCCAAAGGGAAACATCCCTGGAGTGAAGAACGGTTCAGGAGAAATTATTTTTTCAATGATCATCTCCTCCAAGCTCAAGAATGGTCTATCTCCATTCTTGAGTTTGAATGGAGCAATTCAGGAAATCAAGCAAAGTCAGCAGGAGGCCTGTGTGGAAGAACAAGAATTTCCTGACAAAACTCAAACACAAAAAGGAAGCATATAGGAATTAGAAGCAGGGTAAGATGACCCAGGAGAAATATAGATATTGCTAGAAGACGCAGGGAGGGAGATAAGGAAGACAAACTTCATCAGATTTGGACTGGGTGAGGAACGTAAAAGGCAACAAGAAAGGCTTCTGTAGGTACATCAGCAGCAAAAGAAAGACCAATGCACAAGAAAATGCTGAGGTTCAACTGGCTGGAAGGGAGTTCTGCAGAAAAAGACCTAGGGTTCCTGGTGGACAGGAAAATGAACATGAGCAAGCAAGGTGTCCTTGCAGCAAAGACAGCCAACAGCCTCATGGGCTGCATTAGGAGGACCATTGCCAGCAGATAGAAGGAGGTCATCCTTCCCTTCTGCTCAGCACTGGTGAGGCCACATCTGGAGTGCTGGGTCCAGTTCCAGGCTTCGCCGTACAAGAGACATGAACATAGTGGAATCAGCCCAACGAACAGTCACAAAGATGATGAAGGCACTGGAGCATCTCTGTTATGAGGACAGGCTGACAGGTCTGGGACTGTTCAGCCTGGAGAAGAGAAGGCTCAGGGGAGGGATCTTGTCCATGTGTGCAAATACCTGAAGGGTGGGCATATAGAAGACTGTACCAGGCTTTTCTCAGGGGTTAAGGATCAGAGGCAATAGGCAAATATTGAAATATAAGAAATTGCATTTAAACTTTTTTACTGTGAGGGTGACTGAGCACTAGTGCAGGTTGTCGAGATGTTGTGGAGTCTATATCGTTGGAGATATTTAAAATCTGAACACTGTCCTAGACAACTTGCGTAGGTGACCCTTCTTTGACCCAGGATTTGACTAGATGATCTCTAGATGATCTGCCATCCTCAGCTGTTCCGCAATTCTGTGCAGCTGATACATCTGAATTCTGTGAGAAGTTAAGACTTTCTGAAAGACAAGATACGGTGTTGAGGCAGTTGCATGTCTTGTAACTTCATTAGTATAAGAGCATTTTGCTTTAGATTGATATTTTTGTCCAGCAAGAAGTGTACCTGTACATATTTGCTCATTCTTGCATCTGTTTGTGTATATTTGAAATACAGAAAAGTCATTTGAATTCTTCATGCAAGAACCATGTTGTGGCAAGGTACAGCCCAAAAGACAACTCTGGACTTGGTTACCTTCAAATGCAACTTAGATTTTTGCACAGTTTATTTTAAATATGCATAAAGATCAACTAAAGCAATACCTATTCAAGGCTCATGACAGAGATGTTGTCAAGAGAATAGAGAAGATAATAATATTGGAGGGTTATATGGGAAGGGGATACATTCACTTTTAAAACTATTTCAATATAGCTCCAATGAATTCAGCGAAATTTCACTGGAATCTTGGAAGGATTTTGTCCCAAATATTAAAGTATTTGGGAATTCTGAAATTGTATCTACTGTTAGACATGTTGCAAAATGGCATTATTCCTTTTTTTCTCCTCTTGGGCATTCTCTTCTTGTTTGCTACTTGCTTCCTGCAGCTTGCTTAAAATCCCAGCTTTGCTGAAGCTGGTGTAACTTTTGGCAATCTTAAGCCAGATTTTTAAAAAGGTGAAATTCTTAAGTCTTTCTTAAGACAGGCACACTATGTCTGCCTGCTTCTCTGCCTAACTTTTTCTTCTGTAACATGAATTATTTTGTAGGACATTTGATCTCAGCCCATCAAGCATTTTTGAACCAACACTTCGAGTAAGTTATATGCTTTAAAATAAATGTGCAAATATTTGCAGGGCCCAACCTTCCAGTAATATTGTAAGTAACATACAACTATAAAATATTCCTAAAGGATACTCTAACATTTATGATGCCATTTATGCCCAGGCAAGATGAAATTAAATAATTAGATAATAAATAATTAGAAATGCTGACCTAAATTCTACTGTGAAGTAAAAAAGGTGACTTAAATGCCAAAACCCAAAGAAGGACATGGATGCACTCTCATCTAGTTAAGAAAATAAAATGGCTACAGATCAAAGGCAAGAATCTGAGATATAATAAACCTTTACCAGACTCTGGTAACAATATAATAGGAATGGAAGTTTTTTTCCAAGCTTTTTTAATAATGTATAAATTGATTAAAGTTTTCTAATCTATCAAATATCAGAGATTCGTTTTCATTTTATTAAAAGTGTGTTAGAGCTGGCTGACTTTTAAAAACAGAGAAATTAACTGAGAACATAGGATTTGTTGATTCTGGAACTGATTATTACAGTGCATGAACTAATGATCAGTGACTAGTGCTAGAATTAATTAATATGGTTTTTGATAAAGTTTCTGCATTATATCATCATATTACTATGACTCTAAAACATAATTAATTTTTGCAAAAGTGGTATTACAGGGAAGATTCCCTACACATATAAATCACCATAGCCTCTCTGGAGTGAGTTTGTAAATACCAGCTGAACATCTCTCTCTCTTTTTGTATTAATTGTGTGTAAAACAGCTGTAAAAGGCCACTCTTTTCTAAACAGGTAGATATTACTTTTGCCTCATTAACAAAATGTAGACTGAAAATATCATTCTCCAAATCAGTGAAAAATATTTCTAGTCATAACATGATATAAATTAGCTAGATTGACTTACTTGCCAGGGGTGTAATGTTTTACATGTTACAAAGATATGCGTTTCTTACTCATTCTAATATGGGCATGATCACTTCTGGCAGTATTAATTCACAGATCCGTACCTTAGAGAACATTGAATCATATTTTTGTCAACTAAATAAAGAAATAAAATTCACACACTGATATTTATGCCAGATTCCTGATGCGTATTATCCCATCAGAGATCCATAGACCATGAATATTTTAGATGTCTGTAAGCATGGGTGACTAGAAGCAACTGAGCATGAGAAACTTTGAAACTGCAACCTCTTAAAACTCTAATGAGCAGCATATGCTTTGGATTAATTCTTATCACTTTGTAAACTGCTTCCTTTCCAAATGAGCCTACTCTGAATTTCTAAGTCTCAGACCTGTATTCTCAGGTGCTATGAACAGCATCAGAGAACAACCTTGCAAATCTTGTAAATTATTTGTACACCTCATATGACTTTTTTTTTTTCAAGGGCAGGGTTCCAGATGTTGGTGGCTAGCATAGAATCTTCATTATTTTATTTATTTATTTATTTAATCTGTATTTTTTAAGCAGCATGAGATATTACTTAATTTATAAAAACGTGGAGGAGGTATCTGTGAGCTATGAGTGTATCTATGCTGTGCTGCATACCTTCTCCAGGAAAACATGTAGGAGACTGAAACTTTTATGAAATTTAATAAGTGATTTTAGCTAGCTGCTGTGATTGTTTTTATGATATTGTTCCTATGTGACCAGACACTTCTGCTTATTGAGCAATTACAAGGGAAAAACACCGAAAGAAGAACAAGTCTCAAGGTATTTCTTAGGCACTCAGGATTTAGAAGTAATTAAATCTGACGATACGTATGCTTTTCTTTATACTAAATGCAAGGGAATTAATTAATTGAAATTATAACCACACCAAAAAGTACCAGCTCAGGTAACAGTAAGTCAGTTTTACTGGTCTAAGAAAGAAGCTAACATAAATGCAAGTGTTTTGGGGGATAATGTCTTGCATTCTTACTAAACTGGCTAAAACACTTCCTCACCCTATCAGGCAAATAACATGCATTTATGAAGCACTTCAATACTAACATGAATTGTATTTGGCGTTGATGGCACTGCAATGCTAGCATGCATTATATTTGCTTATTATGCACATGGTAGGTCCACATTTGGGTTTTCAAAGGAGAAAAAGAGCAGTCCCCTCCCAGGAAGGGTTTAGCCCTGGCACTTCCCATGTCCATGGGATCAAGTCATAAAGTGGCTACTGCAGGTGCCCAGCCCACTCGTCTGTCAGCAAGCAGCAGCAGTGCCTTCCCCTCCCGAGACATGTGTTTTCTGTGTTTTGTTTCCAACTGTAGACTCTTAGCTTTGGGGGGAAAAAAAAAAGACAGATCCAGGGAGGTGCCTCTTCATATCTGTGGCTGACAACTGCTCTGATTTGTGTTGTCCCTAACTATTTTCCCTTCTGTGTTGCATTGGTGATCTCTGATAATTATAATTTCCAGGTTTAAGATGGAGGAAAGGAGAAACAGCAGTGAGCCGAGATTAATAATTGTTCAGAGGTGGCAGGAAAGAATCTCTGAAGGTTTTCTGGAAATGTAAAGATTTTAAAAGTTGTTTGTTTAAAATTTCACAGTTGTCTTCAACAACCATGTTTCCATTGTGAAGGAAAGAAACTTTGAATATCTTTTATGAAAGAAGCTATAATTTTTATAACTAATGGGAGACTGGAAGCCTAATAAATCCTCTAATTTTAAGTGCCATTATCAATATATTTTGGTATATTGATATTTTGGTAATCATCAAACAGAGAGAAATCCTTTAAAATATATGTATGTATGCTCTTTGTTCTGTTGAAGACCACTGGAAGGATCTGTAAGGTTACTGTGTTACCCGTACACACAACCAACCAAAGAACAATTTTATTCTCACGCAAATTTCTCCTACAGTGTATGGCCAGCTACTGTTCTGTTTACAGATTCTGCTGCACAAGCATCAGAGGCAGAGGGAGTAGCTCAAAGCCTGCATTCTCACTGAAACCTTTGTCTCCCCTTAGGCTATTCATTTCAACCATGAGCCATTTCCACTGTATTTGACACTCCTTCCCACAGCCGCTTTTTCTTTCACAGGGCCAGGGGACTGCCAGTGTCACTGGGTCCAACCCCACCTCTCCTCAGCTGTAACTAGGGGAGATGCAGCTGAAGACATATCAGAGATGCTCCAGCTTTGCCAGACTGATATTTCTCGCAAAGCTTCTTGACAGAGTGTATCTCCACAGATGCATCTTCAAATAGTTTACAAAACTCTGTAGGCTTTACAAACATACTTTATCATAGACTTTGGTAAATGAAATTCTTTTAAAAATAAGCAAAATGTATGTTTATATTATCTAAAAACTTGAAACTAGCAGTATTTCCATCTGCATAACTTTCTCTGAAAACACATATTGATGTAATAAAATGATAAGAATCTTATCTAGTGGTACGGCATGGGCTTGAGAATCAGAGATCTGTTCCCAATCCCAAAATAATTTGACAAATGACACTGAGGTTGCTGGTGTCTCTATTTACTGACTTACATAATGTAAGTGATAGGGAAAATAAGCACTACTATTGCTATACTGTGATGTAGACCTAGTGCTTTTCTGGACAATTGCTTAATTATGCTTTGATAGGGAAACAGAAGTACCCAGGGCAATCTGGAGGGCCTGATAACATTAGCAATTCATTTGTTTGACCTTCAACTTGGTTTGCTTGAAGGTAAGTGAATGTAAAACAACCCTTCGTTTAATACGACCTGAATATTGTACCTCGTCTTCTACTCCGCTTTGAAATCCTGCAAGATGTCTTTTTCAGGTTAGCCTTGCTGTTTTCACTTTGGCCAGCTAAAGCCATTCTCCTTTATTTTCTATCACACACTACAAAGAAAGTCAAAAAAAAAAACCAACCCCCACAAACAAAACCCACTGTTCATATGGATTTGTAAAGCAAACATAATACGGTTTTTTTATTTTTGCACTGTTATTTCCTTCACTTAATGACAGTCATCCCTGGGTTTTGTTTGTGCCATGAAGCTATTTCATGAATGAGTTAAAGGCAACTGTTAACTTGAACCAGGAAATTGCAAAGTGCCCTGAAGTTTTGGCTTTAAATACAAGTATTTTCATGCCTGAATTTGGTATCTCTTCTTTCGAGAAACCAAAAAGGGAAATCACATTTCCCTTCTGAACTAGCCAGTTCAAACCACATAGATTTGAACATTTAATATCAGTTACATTTAGGACTGACAATGCAAAAGTGTTGGCATTGTTGTATCTAAAAAATCTCAGAAGCTCAAGAATACAATTTTCTGTTGCATTCTGCTTCATAAATAAGAATGGTGGACAAGCAGTATAAAGAAGCAATATAAATCCCTTTAGAAATACATACTCTGTTCCAAATTATTTATATTTCTGTAGGCCATGCACTCAGCCCTGGAGCCTAGTTTGATCTTTGGCTCACTGCAAATGCTTGTGTCTTGCTGTCAATGGAGTTTTCTCTTGTATATGAACCTCTTTCTTTGCACTGATAAGATAGTCTGTTGCCAGCCTTATCATCAGGACTGTAAACATTATGTCAACTGGTAATTATTTTGACAGTAAAAGGGTTTAAGCTTTCTTTGTTTCAGTGTCAAAACAGAAAATAACAGGAACAAAAATGAATTGATGCATAAAACGACTACAAGATTCTGACAGTTAATCACCTCCAACATCAGTTTTATTCTTAATTTTTCCTGATGTTCCTTTGGCAATGAAACACGGAAATGAATACGGCAGTGTATTCATTTTTTGTGAGCTGGAAGAAGATTTGGGGTTCTTTTGTAAAGCAAATACTAATTTCATTACCTGAGTAAAAAGCAATTGCCAATGTGAAACAACCAATATGACTGTCTTTTAGACCAACTTGTATTTGAACCTAAGCTTGTTAGATCCTTTTCTGAAAAATATGCTTTTTTATGAATATATAAAAAGACTTTTATAAAAGCATAAACTTGTCAGAAGAAAAATATGTGCTTTTCTTAAGCAAAACAACTGCTTGAAACAGAATGTTTTTCTAATATATTACTGTGCAAATAAAGTTTGACTTAATTTTTTTTTATTGTTCTCATTCTCAACTTTTTCTTCCTTTAGTTTGATTTACAGAGTGACTTTTTTTTTCAATTAGGTTGCATAATAAATACATTAGAATTTTAATTATAAAAATATTTTTGAGGAGTATGGCAGGTATTTTAGAGGCTACTTTGATTTTGTTGTATACTTGCACATCTAAGAAAATCAGAAAATATCTCTTTCTCTCCATTTACATTCTCTATACTATTAGAATTATCATAACTTCTTTCCCCTACATCTTGTGCATCTTCTTTAGTTAAAACATAAGAACTAGGGTGTTCTTACCGGTTTAGTACAGATACATAGAATTATAGAATCATAGAATCATTAAGGTTGGAAAAGACCTCTAAGATCATCAAGTCCAACCATCAACCCAATACCACCATGCCCACTAAACCATGTCCCTAAGGGCCTCATCTACACATCTTTTAAATACTTCCAGGGATGGTGACTCAACCACTTCCCTGGGCAGCCTGTTCCAAGGCCTGACCATGCTTTCAGTAAAGAAATTTCTCCTAATGTCCAATCTAAACCTCCCTTAGCGCAACTTGAGGCCATTTCCTCTCGTCCTATTGCTATTACTTCGCAGAAGAGGCCAACACCCACCTCACTACAACCTTTCAAGTAGTTGTAGAGCACAATGAGGTCTCCCCTCAGCCTCCTCTTCTCCAGACTAAACAGTCCCAGTTCCCTCAGCTGCTCCTCATAAGGTTTGTTCTTCAGACCTTTCATCAGCTTCGTTGCCCTTCTCTGGACACCCTCCAGCACCTCAATGTCCTTCTTGTAGTGAGGGGCCCAAAACTGAACACAGTATTCGAGGTGCAACCTCACCAGTGCCGAGTACAGGGGCATGATCACCTCCCTACTCCTGCTGCTCAGGAGCCATTGGCCTTCTTGGCCAGGATGCCATTGGCCTTCTTGGCCACCTGGGCACACTGCCGGCTCATGTTCAGCCAGCTGTCAATCAGCACCCCCAGGTCCTTTTCCTCCGGGCACCTTTCCAGCCACTCTTCCCCAAGCCTGAAGCGTTGCATGGGATTGTTGTGGCCCAAGTGCAGGACCCGGGACTTGGCCTTGTTAAACCTCATACAGTTGGCCTCAGCCCATCGATCCAGCCTGTCCAGGTCCCTCTGCAGAGCCTTCCCACCCTCGAGCATATCAACACTCCCGCTCAACTTGGTGTCGTCTGCAAACTCACTGAGGGAGCACTCAATCCCCTTATCCAGATCACTGATAAAGATATTGAACAAGACCGACCATCCCCAAAACTGAGCCTTGGGGAACACCGCTCGTGACCGGCTGCCAACTGGATTTAATTCCATTCACCACAACTCTCTGGGCTTGGCCATCCAGTCAGTTTTTTACTCAGTGAAGAGTGTACCCGTCTAAGCCGTGAGCCGCCAGTTTCTCTAGGAGAATGCTGTGGGAGACAGTGTCAAAGGCTTTACTGAAGTCCAGGTAGACCACATCCACAGTCTTTCCCTCATCCAGTAGGCGGGTCACCTGGTATAGAAGGAGATCAGGTTGGTCAAGCAGGACCTGCCTTCCATGAACCCATGCTGGCTGCGCCTGATCCCCTGGTTGTCCCGGACATGGCTTGTGATCACCCTCAAAACGAACCACTCCATAACCTTCCCCAGCCCCGAGATCAGGCCGACCAGCCTGTAGTTCCCCAGATCCTCCTTCCTGACCTTCTTGTAGATGGGCATCACATAGGCAAGCCTCCAGTCGTCCGGGACCTCCCCTGTTAACCAGGACTGCTGGTAAATGATGGAGAGTGGCTTGGCAAGCTCCTCCGCCAGCTCCCTCAGTACTCTTGGGTTGATCCCATCCAGCCCCATAGACTTGTGAGCATCCAGGTAGCGTAGCAGGTCATTAACTGCTTCCTTTTGGATTATGGGGGGGTTTATCCTGCTCGCCGTCTTCCAGCTCAGGGGGCTGAGTAACCTGAGGATAACTGCTCTGACTATTAAAGACTGAGTCAAAGAAGGCGTTAAGTACCTCAGCCTTATCCTCATCCTCAGTGGCAACGTTCCCCCCCCGCATCCAATAGAGGATGGAGATTTTCCTTGGCTCTATTTTTGTCATTAATATACTTGTAAAAACATTTTTTGTTGTCTCTCACGACAGTAGCCAGGCTGAATTCTACTGGGCTTTTGCCTTTCTAATTTCCTCTCTGCACAACCTAACACGATCCCTGTACTCTTCCTGAGTTGCCTGCCCCTTCTTCCACAAGTGGTAAACTCTCCTTTTTTTCCTGAGTCCCAGCAAAAGCTCCCTGTTCAGCCAGGCCGGTCGTCTTCTCCGCCTGTTCTTCTTATGGCACATGGGTACAGCCTGCTCCTGCGCCTTTAAGACTTCCTTCTTGAAGAACATCCAGCCTTCCTGGACCCCTTTGCCCTTCAGGACTGTCTCCCAAGGGACCCTCTCGACCAGTGTCCTGAGCAGGCCAAAGTCCGCCCTCCGCAAGTCCATGGTAGTGGTTTTGCTGGCCCCCTTCCTTACTTCACCAAGAATCAAGAATTCTATCATTTCATGGTTGCTAAGCCCAAGCCGGCCTCCGACCACCACATCTCCCACCAGTCTTTCTCTGTTTGTGAACAGCAGGTCAAGCGAGGCACCTCCTCTGGTAGACTCACTTACCAGCTGTGTCAGGAAGTTGTCTTCCACACACTCCAGGAACCTCCTTGACTGTTTCCTCTCTGTCGTGTTGTATTTCCAGCAGACACCCGGAAAGTTGGAAGTCCCCCACAAAAACAAGGGTTAGCGATTGTGAGACTTCTGCCAGCCTCTGGTAGAATATATTGTCTGCCTCCTCATCCTGGTTAGGTGGTCTATAAGACTCCCAGCAGGATATCTGCCTTGTTGGCCTTCGCCCTCATCCTTACGCACAAGCACTCGACCTCATCATCACCTCATTGAGCTCTAGATAATCGAAGCACTTCCTAACGTACAGGGCTACCCCACCGCCTCTCCTTCCTCGCCTGTCCCTTCTGAAGAGCTTATAGCTATCCACTGCAGCACTCCAATCGTGAGACTCATCCCACCATATTTCCCTGATGGTGATTGAGTCATAGCTATCCTGTTGCACAATGGCTTCCAGCTCCTCCTGTTTGCCGCCCATGCTGCGTGCATTGGTGCAGATGCACTTGGTCTGGGCTACCGATTTCTCCCCCGACATTGGCGTGCCGCCCCTAGGCTCTTCTCTAGCGAGCCTGGTTTTATCCCCTCCCCCCTTTGAATCTAGTTTAAAGCCCTCTCGATGAGCCCCACCAACTCATACGCGAGAATCCTTTTCCCCCTGCGAGACAGTTGAACTCCGTCTATCGCCATGTAAACCTCCCCATGATAAAAGAAGCCAAAATTCTGCCGATGGCACCAGGCCCTAAGCCACATGTTGATCCAATGAGTTTTCCTGTTCCCTTCAGTATTCCTCCCTGCCACCGAAGGGATTGAGGAAAACACTACTTGTGCTCCCGATCCTCCCACCAGTCGCCCCAGTGCCCTGAAGTCCCTTTTGATCCCTTCGGGACTTCTCTCTGCAACCTCCTCACTGCCAGCCTGTATAACCAGTAGCGGGCAGTGATCAGAGCACTGTACCAGACCAGGGAGTTTCCTAGGAATGTCCTTCACCCGGGCCCCAGGGAGGCAGCAGACTTCCCTGTGGGATGGGTCTGGTCGGCACATTGGGCCCTCCATCCCCCTCAGAAGGGAACCACCTATGACAATTACCCTCCATTTTTTCTTAGCAGAGGCAGTCGTAATGCGTGGGGCTGACTGACTTGCCCTGGGCAACCCCCTGGATGGACCTTCATCTGTGTCCTCATTTGCCTGGCCCTCAAGTTCCAGGGCCCCATATCTGTTGTGTAGGGGCAACTGGGAAGGTGAGGGAGGCTGGGCGGGGATTCACCTGGCACCCTGAGCAGGGACCTGTCTCCATTCCTCCCCCCGTCTCCTGGGTCCCCTCCTTCTGCCTGGTGGCAAGAGGGCAGGGGATCCTCTGCTTCTTGTGGAACCTCCATGCGCTGCCCTTGCCTCAGGGACGGCAGGGTGTGGCTCCACCAATCTATCTCCCTCTCGCACTCCCTGATAATCCTTAACCTCTCCACCTCCTCTTTCAGCTCTGCCACCAGGCTGAGTAGATCATCCCCCTGGACACAGCGCACACAGGCCTTGTCCCTGCTGCCCTCCTGTACAAGGGACAGGCTCAGGCACTCCCTGCAGCTGGAGACCTGGACAGATGTATGTTTGCGTAGGGGCTCTGTCTGGGTCGCCACACTTCTTCTGGCGATGGCTTTTGGCCAAGTGGAAACCATGGCCAGGTCCTCTTCTGGGAGGGCGATGACCACCAGTTGAGCTAGCCGCTGGAGCCTGGAAGGGGGGCTGCGCCCTGCCTGCCCACATTCCCCGCACGTCCTGCCGGCGTGAACTGACGCGCCACACCCTTCTGCTGCACCACGCTCTGTTTGCCTGCCCTCTGTTTGCTGCGCTCCGGGCCGCTCGCGCTCCCTGGGGCTGCTCTTGTGTGTGAGGGGGTTTGGCCCATGCTGAGTCAGAGCTGCCGCTCGCCAGGAGCTCGCTCCTCCGGCTCGGGGAGGGGGGGCCATGGCACCCTCGTGCTCCCTGCGCTTTTGTCTTCACGGTTTTTACAGCGGTTTTTGCCGCTTTAGGAAGGGTCCCCCGGCGCAATCCTCCGTGCCGGAGCCCTTCGCCTCGGTGGCTTATCTTGTACAATGATGGAGATGTAGTGTGGGATCAATCAGACCTATGATAGAAACCATGTATTTTCTTAAACCATTTGTTTGTCTTGTTGGTTTCAACTGTAACTTACAGAAATTTTTCAGACTGATATCCTGGGATCCTAATATCTGTATATGTGCTGATACAATACTATCACTATTTACTTAAGTATAGGTGGGTAAATTGCTATCTGTGCTCACTAAAAATCATTGCTATCATTTATTTTATTTTATGTTTCCAGAATGCTGCTGGTTATCTCTTTAAGAACCTCTAGAAGAAAGAAGACCTGAAATACATTTTTAAAAGAAGTCCCCCATTCAGAGCTAAACTCTGACAGTTCCCTGGAGATTACAAAGAATCTGATCACCTCAAAAATGAGGTCGGTAGGCTTAGTCCCACTGGAATATATGTTGTTGCTTTTAAGCGCATCCTTCCAAATGTATTTTCCACTCATGTGCATGATGTAGTGTATCTATTTGATTTCACTAGAGACTGAAACTTTCAGGAAAACAAAACTGTCCTCAGAAGTGAATGTTATCTTCTTTTGCTGAATTTCCCTTTCAAAGCTGTGGTCATGGCACCTTTACATGCTGTTTTTAAGTTTGTTGAAATGTTACTACTACCTGTTACTATGCAAACAAGCAGTTGAGGACATTAAGAAGGAGAGGAGCAAAGGATATACTGTATGTCCTCCCTCTCTTCCAAGTAGGTGATTAGGCAGACAGAAATCACTATATACTGCCTTCTGAAGACCTGGCAGGTACTGAAGTATGGCTACTGACACCACCTTGCTCAATAGAAAAGAAAGGCTCCCAACATTTGCCTAGCTTTTGTTCTAACGCAATCAATGTGCAAGGATTTCTCAGGCTTTCTGAAGGAGGTGTTCATCAACAGTCACAAGCAAGAGAGGGGATAGGAATTATATACGAGCAATGGTATGTATTTGAAAACTTCATAAAAATGTGTGAATCTAAATGTAAAACATCAAACCTTGAGTCTGCATGACCTTCAACTTTGCCACTTAGGTATCACTTAGCTCTTTTGCAGGTATCTGGCTGTCTTCTAGCAGCTGAGTGGTCTCCACTTGCCTGTGTGCAAAAAAGACTCCTGAGACAAACTGCCCTCACGAGGTGGCCAAGCCCTACTTATCTTTTCTTCACAAATTATCACTCCATGGCAAAAGTACATCGGAGTCAGTGTTCAGAAAGCATTAAGGATTAGAAACATGAAAGCACAATAAACAGAGCTAAACTGAGACAATAGCATACATCCTTAGTCTCTAGGGCACAGTACTTCTCCATGCATTTCCTTCTAACCTAGCATATCCTTCCCACCTTGTTTCATTGTGTATATTATTCTTCCTACAGCCAGTATGAACAGATGCATGATGCTAACCTTGCTAATGAAAGTAACCATTTGAGAAAACACAGCAATTACAAGTCTGTCTAGGCCTTCTGGTTGCAGTTTGATTTTCAAACTTTTACTTTCTTGCCATGAATTATTTGTTAATTTTAAATTATATATTTTAATTTTCTTCTACAGTAATACCTTGCTGCCTCCCATTTTCTGTCATCTTACACTTTATAAAGTTACTTTCATTTTGCAAACAAGAACAAGAACTAATCTGATGTCCTTCTTATTACAGCCTGAATAGATGTGAATGACAGCACAAAGACATCACTCAATGAAGAATCACATTCTATGTGGATAAGACTGACGTGATGTTAGATTTTGGAGCTGAGAATTCAGTATTTTAATTTATGATCTTTTTTTCATTTTATTTTAGTGTCTTAGTTTGTTCTTCTGTCACCATCCTCTGTAAAGACCTCAAGAGAAAATCATAGAATCATAGAATCATGATTCAAGGGTTGGAAAAGACCCTTAAGATCATTGAGTCCAACTGTAAACCTAACACTGCCAAGTCCACTACTAAACCGTGTCCCTAAGCGCCACATCTATACCTCTTTTAAATACCTTCAGGGATGGTGACTCAACCACTTCCCTGGGCAGCCTGGTCCAATGCTTGATAACCCTTTCGGTGAAGAAATTTTTCCTAATATCCAATCTAAAGCACCTCTGACACAACCTGAGGCTGTTTCCTCTTGTCCTATCACTTGTTACCTGGGAGAAGAGCCTGACACTCAGCTCGCTAGAACCTCCTTTCAGGTAGTTGTAAAGAGTTGTAAGGTCTTCCCTCAGCCTTCTTTTCTCCAGACTAAACAACCCCAGTTCCTTCAGCACTCCTCATAGCACTTGTTCTCTAGACCCTTCACCAGCTTCATTTCTCTTCTTCGGACGCGCTCAAGCACCTCAATATTTTTCGAATGCAGCTGTTCATTGTCTCTTGAATGTGCCTGAACAGCCAAAATTTTGAGCTATCTCAAAAATTCATTAAACTAAGATGTTTATTTCAAACTGGTTGGATGAAATTAAAGGAAAACTACTCCAAACACTGCTTTAAGTATTAATTACATATATAGCATGCTAGCAGAAAAATATTCAAGAACAGGAAGGACTTTTAAGATTAAGTGTGCTATCAACATTTAATAATATTTATTGTGATCACATGTGCTTTATTAAATCGTACACTATCTTCAGAGAATAGTGTTAATGTTCTTCTTTTGCCTGGTATGTAGAGACACAGTATTCCTAAACAACTTTTGGACTTCTATGAAGGCATAATGTGTTAAAATTGCTAGGAAAGAAGGAAGAAAATTTATAATAATTATTACTCCTGGCAGTTTGGAAAGCTTCATTTCACTGGGCATTCTAAAAGGAAAAAAAAAAGGTAAGAAACTCTTTTTCTGGTGAGAAAGTAGTAAATAGCCATTCTTAAACTTATTAGAAATGGTCACATCAATTGCTCAATGAAGCTGCTAGTACAAAGGCATTCATATGTAAGCAACTGGAAGCAAAAATACAAAGTTTGTCCTAATTCATTAGAATTAGTCAATAAATAAGGACCCCTGACACCCTTAGCAGGTATGTCACTGAATGAAGAAATAAGGGATGAGGGAGGAGCTCTGCAGGATCTATTGAGCATTCAACATCCTGTGCCATGAGTCATTTGTTTGTAATGAGGAAAAAGATGTTATCATCAGTAAATTGGAATATGAACAACAGACTCTGGTGTGACAACCATCTTTTTTCTCTGTTTGTTGGGGAGAGAGAAAGGGTTTTAAAACAAGAAAAATCCTCTTTAACAAAGGTGTAAGAGGGAAATGCTTATATAGACTACATTCACTGGCATTGCTCTAGCTTCAGCCTCTTCTTTCTGGTTAAATTATGAAGAGAAACCATTAGCTGTACTTCAAGGCATGTTAATAATGAAAATCTGTAACACTTGAGAAGGGCAGAAAAGAAATAACATGTAAGATAAAAATGCCAGACTTTAGCAATTTTCTGCATTTCTCAAGGAACAGGTCATATCCAGCAATATCCACTAAAGGAGAAAATGTTACTTAAAAATTTGTAGGACCTTGAATTTCACTTGCAGAATCCTGGAATTCTGGGAAATTCCAGAGCTCAGAAAATGTGAATGTTGAACACGAATTTAAACAGAAAAATGGCCTTAATATTTGCAACATACAGGCAGTCTAATGAAAAGTAAAATCATGCAATGCTGATAATTTAGTGAAGAAGGAAGCCTATATCCAGTTATATGATTTAGTTTAACACATCTCACACCCTCTTATTCTTAAACAATCTGGAAAGTTTGGATTATACCTTCAGATGTATTGGCATAACCTTGTAAAAGACATTCAGAGCTTTTTGACACCTTATCTTAAATGGATTAAAAATCAAATAACAGTTAGAAGTCCAAAACCACAGAAAACAGAGAAGAAACTTACTCTTAGTGCAAGAATAGGTGCTCTTTCCTGTGTGTTTTATGAGAGGTCAGCCTAGATGAGGATCGTTAATTCCTCTTAAAATCTGAGTCATGAAATTTTTCCTAGAGTTGCATCAGTCACTGTAGATCACTAATATTTAAGACCTGAAACTTTAAACTAAACACTAAAGCAAATTCCTCTTTTCTCACATTTGAATCTTTAAATAAAGGATGGGTCTTGCTGGAGTGTAGACAGAAGGAATATGTCTTACTGCAAGACTTACTCTTCTTTGGTTTATGTTTTAGATCAGCCTAGATCAAGATAATTGTTTCTTCTTCCCTTTGAAATGAAGAAGTCTCCGAAAAACTCTCAATTTAGAGTTTTAGAAAGTAGGTATTCTTTATTGCAGTGCTGGACGCACAGGGGATCACTCCACCTAGTGTGCGTGCCAAATCACGTAACCATAGGGGTTAAATGCAATTAGAGTATACATATTCATTACATTTCCAAGAAATAATCTAAATATTCATGTTATTTCCCGGAATTCATTAACATATGAAAATGTCCCTGACACATGCTCCTTTGTGCTCTTTGGTGGTCTTTCGGGGTCCTCTGGTGGTCGTTGATAGTCTTCATCACGGTGCCCTCTAGTTGAACTGAGTCTTCACGCATGCTCCGTTAGTCCCTTGGCTTAGTTTACATGTTTTTCACTTGTGACAAGCTAGTTTATTCCAGTATACCTTCCCCATCAACCCTACAATGTTAGCTTCTCTATCTAATTAACGTAAAGTACAAAGTTTCAAGGTTCTTTTATCTATTGAATGTCCGGCCTATCTATTCATGAAGCATTCCTAACCCATCTACATCATTCGAACCAAGGAATCTCATGTCTCTTCACTGTTCCTTTCCTTCCTTATAAGGTTGTTCCATTTCTGGGATTACTGCTTACTGGAGCCTAACGATGCTTTCAAGATACACAATTTATCTACATACCTACAAACATAACGCCTGTTAGTTACCTAACTTTAAAAAACAAATCTTAACAAACTATATCCCCTACATCAATTTGAGACTTATGATATTGCTCTCTATCACCTTAGAATCTAAGTCTTGAAATTTCTCCCTAAAGTAGGTTACTAATATTTTACTCTTGAAACCATAAAAAAGTAACTGCAGGAAACCGTAAAAAACTGAAAAAAAGGAGTCTGCTTTGTGAAAGACTTTAGCATTTCTTCTGAGTGAGATTTTTAAGTGATTTAGAAAAGATTACACTATTTTGATAATAAAATTGAAGACCTGGAAAACAGGTCACAATGTTCACATCTTAAGAATTACAGCTATTACAGAGGAAAGCGAAGGTGAAGAGTGATTGGATTTATAACCACTCTGATAATCAGAGTAATCAGAGGATGTGTTTTCTCACACAAATGGGAAATGACATTAACACATGGATTCATTCATCTGAAACCCAGAGAACAGGACAAGCCATATGTTACCTTTATAAAAATGCTGACACTTTCAAAAAAGGTAAAAAAGTTTTTCACACATCTAGGAAAATATAGAATTAAGCTCAATATTTTTATTGCATTTTTGTGAACAGAAACTTGGAGAACAGTGAAAGCAAATGAAATCTCCTGGAAAGAATGCATATTGCTTCTTTAATTACAGAAAAAGACAGATTTAGTCTAAAGAGGAATCCATGTACCACTCACTAATGTAAATTCTAGGTAAGGAGCAATTTACACTCAAAAAAAAGAAAGTCAAACCTCTTGCTGAGTGTAGATACCTTTCTGTGTTCCTTGCTAGACGCAGAGGTGCAGTGCTGAAGAAGAGTGAGCTGTTTGGCAGAACTGGTGCCTGGGGGCCTGATAAAATGGGATCATTTGTGCCCAGTTCTCCGCCACGGTTGTTTTTCCTAAGAAAGCAAAACATGAGACAGCAACTTCCACGGGCTCTTTGAAGGAAAAATCTGCATAAATAGCAGCTTGTGCCATGATTAGTCCTACATGTCATCTCCATGTCTAAACTGAGTGTTTGCTCATTAAATATGTAATATGCTGATATACCACACAGCCCCCGGAGGCAGACATTATTATATTTTTTATAGCAGTTGCGTAGTACAGGACACCCGCACAGGTATAATGACATTATTAAACCAGCTGTTTTGCTTTGGTTTAATTTTCAAAGTTCATATTCTGAATATATTGTCTTGATGTAGTAATGCAGTGAATATGTCTCTAGTCATTAGCTAAAATAAAAAACTCTGCAGTTTTGAGCTACTTTTTTTAATTGTTTTTTTTTAACATTAATGTTAGAATGCCATATTGGTATCCAGGGGAAATATTAAACCAGTGTATAGTACAAATAGAGGAAAGATCTGGAGCACTAAAAGTCTAGGTTTCGTCTGTGGCTTGCTGAGTAACTTTGGACAATATAATGTACAACCTTTCTCTCTGTTTGCTAATCTGTATAATGGGAATAATGAATCTTCCCATCTTCACAGGTTCTTCCTGAGTCTCTTTATAAAAATTCATTATTATTTATTTATCACTTAAGTTAGAATACTCAAATGATCTCAAGTACAGTCAGGGTCAGATTTTAAATGGATTTGAATTTTTAACTTTTTCTCATTGCTTTTTAAGTAACCACTGGTATTAAAATAACGTTTTTTCAAGCACTACTTTTTCTTATCTTTTTTTCCCTCCAAAATATGTTTAAGGAAAAATAATTTCCCAGTCAGCTCTGATGAAAATGAGACATAAAGAAATATATGAAAGAGTCTGTTCATAGAATTTAAGCCTAAATTATTTATTCCACACAGAGAAACTTAGAAATTAAGATGAATGTTAGACATCGGGAGTTCAGCAGTCCATGAAGAAATAGAGGTCATCAGGAAGGAGTAATACTTCTTTTACTTCAGTGCTTTGCAATAGTCTTTTGGGTCTTTTTATTTAACATTTTAAATTTTCCCCTCTTTTGTTGCTAAATGGGCACTATTTAAATATATTGCCTCCACTGCTCTGTGTTTCAGTGGACACTGTTGAAAAGACATTTGCTGCAGTAGAATAGGTAGAATACAACAGAAGACATCAATTTCAGTGATCACAGCCCTGACCTGACCCTTTCATTACTCTGCCTTTATCTCTGTTCTTCCTCAAGTAAGAGCTCCCCAAACTAACTTTTATTATGTATTGGATCATCAAAGAAAAAAAAATGAAGTTGAAAGGAAACTGAAAAACAAAACAGCTGTGCCAAATATATTCACCAAGCCATGTGGAGCTACATCAGACATCATCCATACTGGCAGCAATATTAGTTAAGCACAGGTACTGATCCAAGGTATAAAATTTAACAATTTATGTCTTTGTCATTGTCATTTCACTGTCACCCAACCACTGCCAGGTCTCGTATCTCAGAAGGAGACAGCCAGTTTGGTCCCAGCTAAATCCGCATGTAACTGCCCCCACACTCCCAGTCAGTAGCTTTACGGAGGTCTATACACCAACCTGAAATAAAAAAAAAAAAAGATTCTGCTCTGTTTAACTGTAGCCTAACTGAATGTGTAAGTAAAGAACTGCTCCAGCAGTGTAAGTAGAGAACTCCCTCCAGTTTCGAGGGCTTTTTTGCCTAGTCTTATCTGTGTATTTTATCCTATATGTCCCGTAGCTATCCATAACAGTTTGTGCCACAAGAAATGAACAGAATACCTAACCTCACAAATACTTCTGTTTGAAATCTTTTTTATGAAAAAGTGGGAGGGGGAAATAAGAGGTAGCTCCTGGATTCCTGTGGAGTAATGTCACTTCATATCAGTGGCATATTACAAAATGATGCCAACTCTTACTTGCCATCAGAGCTTCCAGTTTATTGGTCCCCAGAGTTCTTAGGAATTTTGCAATTCATAAAAAAAAAAAACCCTTAAGCAACACTGTTGATCCAGAAATATATAGGAGAACAACAAGGGGGATTGGGGGTGGGGGAAGTGGATACTACGCCTGAAAGTCAACAACATATAATATTTTTCTGTTACACAGAAAAAGCTCTACGGTTAACTAATAACCATCATGTTATAAACATTTGGGATTTTCCCTGACAGAGAGAAAAATGTATAAATCAAGTTTGTTGTCTGATGAAATGTCACAATTGCCCATGAAATGGAAATTTCAGGCTTTGAATACTATATTGATTGGTAGGTCTTATCTTTCTTTTATTCTGCTATTAATTCTTCAGCAAATACATAAGAAATAACCAAGTTCTCCACCAGAATTATAGAGATCCTAATAACAATCTGTCATAGTGCTCCTAAAAGGTTTGATCTTTTGAAAGTTTATTCAGATAACTAGTCTGGACAGGGGAATAAATGGATAAGTAGTGGTAAGAAAGAGCCACTGGCTTTTCTGCAGCTGTGTATCTTGCCCTTGCTATTCCTTCCTACAGTTTTTCACTAAAAAGAAAAAGCAGAATTATCTGTACAACAAGATATTCTTCCCATCTTTCTCTAGCAGCCACCTTCTCTTTATTGTATGTGTCAAGTTTCTGGTGGCCAGTGAGTAGGAGGGGACTAGCTGAGAACTTTCTTATATTTGAGCTCTAGAAAACAGGGGGAATGAAGCCAGATTACTGCCTAATCTGGAGGTTCTGCATGGAGGATTTGAGAAAGCCACTCTCTTCCAATGCTGCCTCTAGGTAAAGAGGCTGGAAACAAGTGGGGAAAAATAAGAAATCCTGGTTAAATCTGTTATGTTTTTCTAGGATTGTATAGATTGTTCATTCAGTGTTCTCCCCACCACCTAGCTTTCCTTCAGTAAATAGAACGATATGTAACTTGCAATTTCATTGGAGACAGCCCATGCAGTGTTAAGTGTCCCTCTCAAAAGACTAGAATAGCTACCTCACCCAGCGTCTTCCTCCTAAATGTCTTTGGTGGTTGCTAAATTCTTGCACTTAATCCATTCTTTGAACATAGCAACACAAGTAACTACCTGTGTGAGCAGCTGTTTGTGCCCAGTCCTTTTGGAGTTGTAGCTGGAACTCCAGCTTCATAATATTACTGCTGGTTGGTTTTTGGTTTTTTTTTTTTTTGCTTTTTTTTGATTACACTTCTGCTTAGGAAAAAAATCTATGTATCAGAGCAGTATATTAAAGTCAACAGACATTAAAAATCAAAATGATCAATTCAAACCTATTCAACACAAGACACTTCTCAGAAAAAGAAATAAGTAACCCATCACTATAAGCAAATGAAGTTGTTTGTTCCAAATAACCTGATAATCATAACTAAATTTGACTCCTATAATATATTTACTATATCCATCATTCCTCAGGTAGTATGTCCACCCTTTTCAATCAGAAAATATCTTCCGTGTGAAATGCAGTTTTCCCATTGGACTAATAGCAGAGATTGCAAATCTGGTCACAATCCACAGCTATGATAACTGAATTTATAAATCTTATGAACCACATTTCTCTTAAGTTGTGCTGTTTACACTAGCATTCTCTGAGTCCTACTGTCCTTCTCTCCACCTTCCTGCCTACCTGTAACATCTTTTTATCTTTTGCCAGTGATTTACAGAAACTGACAGGCTTATTTGAGGAAAACATTTTACATTTATTCTCAAGGGAAAAAAAATTCTTCTTTCTAAAATAAATCAGCTAGCCTATCCAATTTTCCCTCTTTATTTACCATCATATTTAAAGTAGTCATGAATCCATATGTGAACACCTATGAGAGTACCACTCTGATAACAATTATGGACAGAATTTCTGCTATATACTGTAAGTCTCTTAACATCCTTTTCTGTGAAGAAAATCAAATAGTAAATTGTACTTGATGATAAAAACATGAGATAAATTGCTTGTTTGGAAAATATGCATGGCGTACTTGGTAGTTTCTTGGATGTGAGGATGAATTAGGATTGGTGGTAACTCTTCTTTACATTGCTAATGAACAAGCCTTGGCAGTTATCTTGATTATCACAGTACTTTTGTCTTTTAAAACATGATTACTCATTTTGCAAGTGAACTAAATCCTAAAACTTATGATCTAAAATATAAGTAGCACCAAATATTAACTGTAGAAAACAAGTACATTTCAGCTTTGTCCTTTTCAATTCCTGGCTAGGGTGCAGCAAAAAGATTAGCGTCTGGTTTTGTTTTTTTTTTTTTCTTGGAACCACAGGAACCAAAATGAGCTTAGAACTTCAGGAATAACAGCATTTCTTCTTCCTAGGCTATTTGACAGCTAAGAACTATTGAATTTGAATATTATTTAAGACAGGTACTTTTAAGTGTACGTATCTTACTTTTGGCTAAGTTATTTATGTGGATAGCAGCTAAACTGGACTCAATTTTTACCTCTGGAAAAAATTAAACTTTGAAAAAAAATAACAAAACAAAGGAAAACAAAAACCAAGGAAGAATTTATGTCATTTCTCTAATCCATTTCCTATGATGTTCAACTGGCATTGCTAGCAAAGCCAGTGCTTTACTCAAACTGTAATATGGGAGATAAACAAAAAGTGGGGAAAACTTTTAGAATTGAGTAACAAGCCAAAGGTTTGACTGAAAAGTGGATTGAAGATTAATGACGTGGAAAATTTATATCATCTGAATAAGTAATCTCAATTACAGTAAGTGAAGAGATGGCACGGTGCAGCTTAAAACAGATCCTGAATCCCACAATCCATTTAGGAGGAGGATACCTGATTTATTCACCAGAGTACCTGACGCGTTCTACAGTGCCTACAGTTAAACTGAGGTGTGGAATACCTTTCATTTATTAGTTTCAGGATCTAGAAGGAGCTCAAAGTAAAAGATGAAAGAATTTATTTTAAAATGGAAAATGCATACCCAGAAGGAAGGTTAGTTGTATGTTTTACAGCAGGATCTGGGACAGCGTAAATCTAACTGAAGTCTCTTACCATTACCACCTTGGCCACCGCATTTAGCCCATTTCCTATGTGTAAAATGTGTAAAATGAATATAATTTTTCATTGCCTTTTACCTATTTAAACTGGAAATCTTTGAAAAGGAAATTGTGTTGTGTCCTCACAGTTTCCACAGGACTGTTGTTTCATTTGAAGTTTCCAGAATGGGACTTCTCCCTGAGTAGCAACAATAACAACAACAAAGGAAAAACACTATTTGCTGAGCATGCCGCCAGGGATTAAATCAGTGACAACAATTATTTTGGTATTTCTAAAAAGAAAATATTTTCCTAAACATTTTTTCTTCAGTTACTGAAAGAACTTTGAAAACCAGAAAATATATTCCTCTAGACAGTTCATCAATAAAACAAATACAAATATATGTGGTAAACAATTGTCATATAAACTCATGCTAATAGAATTATATCCTCAGTAGATGATACTTCAGGTCAGTAACCAGAAGCATCAGGTAAACATATGTTGACAATAACAGTAAAAGAGTCAGGGAAACCACATTATACCCTTAAATTTGCCTGACTCTGCAGTATTGAAGGAATGACTTTTGCAGCACGTTCAGGCTAAGATCAAGGAAGCAAGAGGTCAATTTCAGAAAACAATAGTCCTCCTAGTCAACCATGACCTTCTCATTCGTAAAGAGTAAGGCGGCTTTAACAGGTCTTCTGTTTACATATGTAGGGAAAATAAGTGGTATCTCAAGTAGCTATGTCCCAGCCTAAAGCTTTTAAGATCCAAAAGCTGTCTTATTCCTACCTTCAACTAAGTTCAAAGGTTTCAAGACTCCTAGCATAGCTATACTGAGGGCTACTTGAGCACAGCTGTTTTACAGTCTCTGTGATGACACAAGCATGTGTTTCATCTTGCAGCAGTAGACAGGTATGCATTCACCTGGGTGGAAATTGTCCCAGTGAATCCGAATGTATTCATTTGGGGCTTTAACTTAAGATCTTAAATCCATTTAACTGAAATTTTCAGAAAAAATGTGTTTGCTATTTACATTCCAGACCCAGTGTTTTGGTCCAGTTTTTGATTTCATAAAATATATTTTAACGTTATTCCCAAAATAGTTGAAAAAAACCCAACCAAACATTACCATGTATTTTGAAGAAGTCTCACACATGTGGCAAACAATGATAGACTGTCACAATTTAGTCACCAGGTTTTTCATAGATGTAGTCTGGAAGGTATAGTGGCAACAGCTGTAATTCATTTTCCAAGATAATGAGGTAACTTAGGTTTCCAAAAAAGGTATTTATTTGGCATAATGCATCAAATCCTTAAAAAAGAACCTTGAGTTTTCCTGTGTGACAACTTTGTCCTAGAGTTTCTTTTTAAATGAAGCTAGATTTGTCCTAATTACTCCTTGCATGAAACTTTCTATGATTTCCCCTCTAATTTGTAAGACAATAACAAGGGTGGTTAATTAGTGCTTTCTAGCATCAGTATGAAATGTTGAAAAGCAGCTTGTTTCATATGCAAAACAACATACATTACGATTGCCGTATTCAGTAGTCTTAGCAGTCTTACAAAAACAGTGTAATGAAGAGCTTTCCTTAGTATAGAGTTGCAAAAAATAAAGCTGCCAAGCAGTGCTTCAGTTTTCTGAGTCCAAAGGAATTTAGACATAGTTGAAAGTCCCTTTTTCAATAATACAAAAATAGCATTTACTGAGAAAATTCTACCTCTTCAATCTGCTGATGCTGTACTTATCACTCTTTTGAGAACACAGCTCTATTAACAAAAAGAGTTGACAGACATTTTCTTCATTTGTGAAATGTTTATTCTCACTTGAATTTTGTATATGTTAAGGTATATATCACCATTCTTTTTTTACAAACCACAAAAATTGCGTACTTTTCCAGTAGCTGACAAAACTGACAGTACATGGGCCTTTGACCAAGGAAGAAGATCCTCTGCTGGCCAAGTGCCTCTTGGGAAATCATCCCCCATGCTGGCCTTGGACAGCCTTGAGAGGCGATCGGGATAGACTGTAAATGAAGTTTCAGGTTTGTTACCGTGATGCCAGGGGACAAGCACACAGCCTCATCTCTGCCAACCTCATTTTATTGCATAAATTATTCATTTTGCAGGATTTGACATGTGAATTTTTATTTAGAAAGGTAATGAAAGCACTTTGTTAGCAGCAGAGATGGCAGTGGTGACCATTCCCACTGACAGGGCAAAGTTCTCCAATATGAGACTTCCCTGCAGCAGCAAACACTAGGAAACATCTGTAAAGCCCATCAGAGAGCAGAGGAAAATCAACTTGAGAACATCCTATTTTCTCATCCGTTTCTGTGCAATTGGATTTGATATATTTCACAACCCATTTTTCTCTCTAGTGAGCAGAATTCTCTTTTGCTTTGTTAGGGAAAAATATGACTCCATAGCTAATTTTTTCCTCTAAGTCTTTTGGTCCTAGGGATACCACCTTATCTTACCTCAGGAAAGAGTCTGAGCCTGGCAAAGACTTGGGTGCTATTGTTTCCCTGATCACAACCATAGAAGTAGACCTATTCATTGTTTCGAAGGAAGTTGAAAGTGTGTATATAAGTTTTTATTCCTCATTGCCTCCTGATCTCTCTATAAAAGCTGTGTCCTAAGCTTGCGGTCAGCTGATAATTTCAGAATAAATATAAACAAATAAAGCACAATAAAATACAATAGAAAAATTAAAAAAAAATAAAAATACAGTATTTATTTTAAACTGTATCATTTGTTACCCAAAGGAATTACCTGTTCTACTTTTCTTCTCTCCAAGGAAAGGAATGTTTACCACCTTGCCTGGGATGTTGGAAAAGTGACAAGAAGCTGTTGAGAAGATTCCAAGGCATAATTAGGCCTCCTGACCTGCAACACATACCTTAGCATGAGGCAAGTAGCTTTCCGTACTGTGCTAAATAACAGTGATTATATAGTCAGATCAAGCTGCATTAGTTAGGATAGACAAATAACCTTTAGGTGCTTCTGGAGAAGAACAAGGAATAGGGTACCATGCAGTGGTCTTTTTTGGTTTTGTTCTTCTTCCAGGAAGTGATGCTCCAGAAAATGCCAGATACGCCACCCTCAGATGGCTCCTGAGTACCCTCCACCCACTCAGGAACTTGTGGGAACTTCCCAGTTTGCCAAAAAGCAGCACTAGGACAGTGGGACGAGATAATCATTGTATGTCCCTTCGAACTGAACTATTCTATGCTATTCTATTCTAGGAGAAAAGGCGGTGTCATCTGCCAGGGACAAACTGGGGAATGTCACCTGGAAATATATTAGTTGCATTGGTAAAAGTTTGTGAAGGATAAGGTTTGGGACTTGCATGTGAATTTAACAAAAAAAAAAAAGATACTAATTTTTAAAAGCTTTTTTTTTTCTTTGACAGTTGCTTTAGATTTCAAACAATTTAATTTTTTTCTTTAAGCTTTTCTTCTACCTCCCTATCTTCCACATTTCATTCTTTAAGCTATTTCTTAAAAAGGAAACTCTGCTCTGTGGTATGTGGTGGTTGATAGAGCTGACCTTGTTATGGAGTCCCAAATCTTGCATATGTGACTTAGCGAATGGCTCTTTAGTCTCTTTGTCACTCTCTCCGTTGTTTCTGTCACCCATCTGGAAATCTGGGTGATGAGTCAGCCCACCTATTCCCACAGCTGGGATAAGAAGGAGACCCAGGGAGTGCTTAACCTTTCTATTCCTGTCTTTCAAAAAACAACACTTTTATACTACTTTTTTCTTCTCCCTCACTCAGTTGTCACCTGTAGAAGACAATGCATTAGTCAGTGCTAGAGGTGATGTTGACACAGCTCTAATGCTACCAGAGGAGAAATCCATGCTTCTGAGCTGGAAAAGCGCTCTCTGCATGAACGTGTAAAAGACTCATTTTACTTTTTCCTCCTTTGTTTCACTTGCAAAATCTGGAGAAAGCCAATTTGTATGCTTTTAATTTGCCGTAACAAGTTATGACATTTAATCCCATCTTTCTCTCAGTACAATGCATTGTTTTGTACTACATTCATCATAAGGTGCTCCAGCAGCAGTTAGAAAAGCAAAGGGACGTCATTGATAACTCTTTGACAAAAGGGACTTCTGTCCAGCCTTGCACAGTTGAGGGATGCCTTTCAAAAACTGGAACTGCCCAAGGTGCAGAGAATGAAAGCAGTCAGGTACAGAGGACTGAATAATCAGCCAACTGGACTAATACCTCATCTCAAAGTCTCTGAACTCTTTTCCTGTTTGGCAAAAATCTTAAGTTTCATCTTGCATATGTCTACAACATTCTTTTGAAAGACCAGTTTGAAGTTGTACTTTGCCGTCCAAAGAATTGCTTGCAGTATGTAATCCCCTGGTGTCCAACAGTCTCTCTGAAATTACCCACACACACCCCTTATGCATTTATGCTGGCTTCAGAGCCATCATACTGAAGTTCAGCCATCAAGAAAATATATGCAAATGCCAGAATTTTTCTTCCCAGCCGATGTTGCTTTAATGTTTGCTACTGTTGTTATTTCAAAAGTCTCCTAGAAACTGTTTAAGTGCAGTAGGGTCTTTCTGGACAGTTTTACTTCCTGCCTGCAAATCCCTTGATATTTCATCAACCTCTGCTTTTTCATTTTGTCCAGAGACAACTAGCCCTTATGAATGCGTAAGTGCATTGCTCGCACTAACTGAATATGCTTTTCCATGGTCTGCATTATCTTCTGAAAATACCCTACATTATTTGTTTTGGGGAATTCCTATAACTCTAAATGACCTTTTGCTGAAAGCAAAGTATTGGTCCTTATTTTCACAGAATGACAGAATTTTCCAGGAGCTTTACATAAAGCACAATATAAACATTTGTTTTAAAAATCAAAAATCTGTTCCAAACCTGTAAAATATTATTAGCAGTAGCACAAGTAAATCCACTTTGTTAATCTCAGGTTGAAATCAGATATATTGCCTGTATATCTTTAATCCTTCATTGTTTTTCACCATTGCTCTACCGTACCAAAAGAAACTAGAGCATGTCAAAAGCCCAGCTTTTACCAAGGCCCCTTGTCAAGTTGCAGGTAATGCACAGGTTTAAATAAGTAATTCTGAATCAAAATTAGGTACATGAAATGCTTGCAGGCAGACCAATATTCAGAATGGCGAATCACTGTCTCAGATTGAAAGTTCAGAAATGCTATGACAGTCAGAGCAGATTGAAATAGAAGTAGCTAAACCGTGGTATAGAAAACCCACATGATGAAATCAAGCAGATGATGCTGGGATCTGACTGCCAAATATTTCAAAAGAAATATTTCAGAAGAACTATTTGGTTGCATTGAAAATGTTTTATGGTTTATTCTTAAGGAAATGTTATGTGTAAAAAGAAGAGGAAGGAGTTGTAGCTTCCTAAAACCTCTTAAGGACCACCCATTAATTTGCATTAAATATCTAAAGATCTAAAATATCATGAATATGTGACATAGTTTTGGAATGCTGAGCTCTTTTAAAATTACTTTCAAGATTTAACAATTCTTTATGCTTTTAAAGTGCTCTTAAGATGAATGTACTTTGGCTTCCCTATACAAAGGAGATAACGACAGCTTATTATTAAGATAAAACAATATCTTGTTATATCTTACTTTTTGTGAAGGTTTAATTATGTCCTGGTTTGGGCTGGGATAGAGTTAAATTTCTTCCTAGTGCTATGTTTTGGATTTAGTATGAGAAGAATGTTGATAACACACTGATGTTTTTAGTTGTTGCTAAGTACCCCATTGGTCAAGGACTTTCAGCTTCCCATGCTTTGCCAAGTGCACAAGAGGCTGGGAGGGAGCATAGCCAGGACAGCTGATCCAAACTGGCTGAAGGGATATTCCATACCATGTGACGTCATGCTCAGTATATGAATGGGAGACATGTTCCAGGAAGTAGCTACTTGGTGATCGGTCAGCGCGGGTGGTGAGCCATTGTATTGTGCATCACTCATTTTGTATATTCTATTATTGTTATTATTGTTATTATTATTATTATTACTATTATTATCCTTCCTTTATGTTCTATTAAACTGTCTTTATCTCAACCCTTCCAATTCTCTCCCCGTCCCACTGGGGGGGGGGGGCAGGGTGTGAGCAGGTGGCTGTGTGGTGTTTGGCTGCCTGCTAGGTTAAACCACGACAAGTTATGATACACTTAATGTTGATAACATATTATTGTACATGGGATAGGAGAAAGTACTTAACATACAGACAGGGGATTCTCCAAAATTTCCAGGTTCTTAGTATAATTACCTATGTTGGACAATATCTATGAGACTGTAACTACACAGAAAGGGAGTCCTTCATCTGCCCTTTGAAGAAAGGCAGATAAGGCATTAAAGATGTGCAGTGTGTGATTCCCATAGGTATTTTTCTTTAAAAGAACCACCTTCAAGGACTGCAAAAAGACAGATTCTTATTGTATTTGACAAGTACTGTTTTCTCCTTTCTAACATTTTCTTAACACAGAATAAACTGCTGCTCTCTTCCTCAAGCAACACCCCCAAAGTTTAAGCTTTCCACTCTGCCTACTTTTCTCCTCATTTTGTTAAGTTCCTCAAGAAACGGACACAGCCACACATTAAAGGTGACTAAGGCTGTGGCATATAACCATGTGTCAATCATAGCTCATGAGAAATCCACAACTTTGATACATGGCAGGGAAATTGCTTCAGCACTGGGGCATCACTAAAGCTTTCTGACTGAAGCTGCCTGTTGTGTAGCAGTGGCCTGCATCATTCAGTAAGTGAACCAGCCCAGCAGCTTTACTTGCTTTATGCATCTTAAGACTGCCCAGCACACAAATAACTCTTTACTGCCTGAATGCTAAGGACCTTCACAAAGAAATAAATAAAAATGCAAATGTCGGTTTCAGCATACGGAAGTATCCACAGCACCAAAGCAAGTGGAAAATGAACAACCTGCATCTGTCAGCTGTAGTGAATGCTAAATCACAGACATTAAAAAAAAAACACTGAATACAGGAAGTTGTCTTTGGGCAAAGCACAGGTTTCTGCTACAATTTTGTTGGGACAAGGGTGCAAGTGATTTGTACAAAGGCAAGTGGGATTCTGGTTTCTGGGTGCGGAGCTTAGGCCCCCTGCTGCGTCCTTTGTAGCATGTGAGGTACACCTAACCTCTATGAAAAGCTGGACTTCCTCCTGCATATCCCTCCACAAGCTTCACCAGTACATCTATTTTCCCTAAACAGGGGTTAATAAAGAGTTCAAAGAAAAATGGTCTCACTCTCTAATCACATCATACTATCTGGAATCAAACACTGACAATAAGTACTGAGAACCTGGTAACAATTAAGGGTATATTAACATCATTTCTGCCATTTCAGTGATACACATACTACCTTAATCCATAATCTACTTTGAATTGTAAGAAACAACAGAAAAAGTGTGGAAAAAAAATTCCTACATTTCTGGAGATTCTGCGTTTCTGGAGCTGAGTCACTGTCACTTGTAAGCAGCCTAGAACAACTTCATAGCTATGCTGATGTACAGTAATATCTGAACTGGATTTTAAACCATCTCCACAACATGAAATCATGCTTTGTAGTAGCAACCCCATTTCAGCTGCAGCTACATACCGAGCACAACTGAGAAACAAAGTCTGGGATAAATCTTCATAGTGGAAGTTAACATTAACTAAAGTTTAACACAACTCAGATAATTTGAAATGAACTGGTAATATTTACACTTCTGACCTTGTAGACCAAAAAGAGGTGAGCTTTTTCTTTGTCTGAAAGTTTATTTTACCTGGTAAAACTTGACACAAAATTAATGTCATTCTTGAGAGTGATTTGTTTAAGAAATCTCATAAAAGATCTGTAGGAACTAATCAGTTACTATATTGAAACACAGTAGAATGTGAGCTTAACATAGTAGTTATTTGCTGATATTTGTCAAAGGCATTTTAGTTTGCCTTATTACTTGCATGCATAACTAGACTGCTTCTGTACTCTAATGATCACAAAAGGAACATGCTGCTTTTATTGCCAAGTGAATCTCTAATGTTTTTGTGGTTACTACCTACCAGCTAATCATTCAGAAGCTATTGTACAGAAAGAACTTGCTCTTTTCCATTAATCACTTACAGAATCACGCACAAGAATGACAACTTACTTTGAAAATCCCCCACAACTTTTTCTTTTTCCTTTCTGGTCTCTCAGAAAGTTTCTCGCTCAGCAACTGCTTGATGTATTGTCAAACCAAAGTAGACACAAAAAAGTACCAAACTAATAAATTAAAAAGAAACACCTCTTGCATACACAATTTTTTAAAAACACTTATTGGTAAGTTAAGCCTTGTATTCCACCTCCAGAACATCGTATTCTGAGCTATTACCACATACATTGATTGAACATCCAGTGTCATGCAATTTATTGTACCACGAACTCAGCAGTTACTATAAGGACAAGGAAGAGTGGTGGAAAGTTGGCAACAGTACTACAGAGATGGCTGTGTGCAAAGCAGAATAAATGCATTGAACTGTTTGGACCTGGGTAAACTACTTGCATTGAAAAGTAGCTTTTATTTTCAATAACATACTAAAAGCTCCTTCTTTCACTGCCAGGAGTGACTGACGTGTTTTGCTAGGATTTGCAAATACAGTTGTTCTTGCAAGACTTCCCAATAGCATCTAAGCTCCAGCTAAGTGCCATTACTTTATCCACATTACTCACACCAATTACCCAAAATAAACGATGTATATGTGGTGTGATTTTTCTTTGTGCCATGAACTGAAGTAACTTTGCTGCTAGAACCTTTATATATAGAACTTGAAGCACTTCTGCTCAGACCCCCAAGCTGAGTATTTATGAAGTGTCATTTGTATTTGAATTTTTTCCATGCTATCTCACAACCAGGAGCCTGCATTTAAGCCTGAGGTAAGATTTTGAGCACAACTTTAAGACTTTTGTCAACGTTTGGAAAACCTAGACAGAGTTCTTTGCTCTGCCACAGATTTCCTATGAGCCTACCAACAATCTTTTGCTGATTCTTTAACATGAGTAGAAATAAGATCAAAGAACAATGTTAGTCACTAGTCTTCTAATTCTCCAAATCATTCCTTGGCGAGGTTTGGCCCACTGCATGTTTACGGGCATATGCCAGGGACTATTAATAATAAGCAACATCCATTTTAGTCTTTTCCACCCTGTGCAGTCCTGCAATATTAATCCAAAAGGCTTTGCATGCCTCTTCATGTCTTCATGAATGCAATACATACTCATTTTATACTATTCTGAAGGGTTGCTGTGTGGCAGTCACTGTTTCAGACACTTTGAAAAAACACACAAAACCAGTCATTAAATCTTATGCTCATAAGGTCACCAAGGCCTATAAGACACACAAGACTAGATTCACGATAGTGCAGACATGGCATTCCCACCATGCAGCTTCACAGACAGAAAGTACTTGATACTGTCCTACTTAGAAATGTAGATTTAACTAACATTTAACTAATGTAGATTTAAGTTTCCTAAGTGTAATACAGGGATAAAACTTTTTCATCTCAGAGTCTTTATGTGAAGATATGTCTGTTTAAATGAAATGAAATATTTCAATACTATTTGAGAGTCCTTCTATATCTAAGAATTAAGAATTCTGAAATTTAGTGCATGTCTTCCATAGATTCACTGATTCAGAAAATGTTCTTTTGCTGATTTATTTAGCAAGAATACTTGTGCATCCTGATTACAAAAGGAGCATTTAATAGTTTATGCAAATTCATTGAAGTGCTCAGATGCACATTGACAACATTGACAAACACTATTTTGAAGCATTAGCTGTGCTATAATAATTCTACAGGTATAACTGAAGCATTTTTCCCAGAATAAGTAGGTTTTTGGAAGTGTTTACAAGAATGAATAAGTGGGAGAATAACGAAGATTAGCTGGGAAGCTGTTTTGAGCATGTTGGACTATGAAGAAAACCCTGAAATTAAAAGACAGCTTGTGTAGACAGGAGACTAAAGGATAAGCATCAAAATGAAGGTAGCATGTTTCTATGGAGAGCTTTGAAAATGACAGAGAAGCATGGGTTTAAAGCAAGAATAATGAATGAAGTAATATATAGATTTAAGAGTAAAGAGAAAAGAATGGTCTGAATGAACTAAAAAGGGGTATTTTGTTAAATGTATTATTTGTGCACAATTCTGTAACAGAAATTGCCACAGTGAAAGTAGTTCTGCTTATTCACATTTATAAAGATAAAAACCATTTTCTAGGAGAGGAAAAGCAGAGGACATCTTACAGATATCTGTCCTGGTTTTGGCTGGGATAGAGTTAAATTTCTTCCTAATGCTGTGTTTTGGATTTAGTATGAGAAGAATGTTGATAACACACTGATGTTTTCAGTTGTTGCTAAGTACCCTGCTAGTCAAGGACAGCTTCTATGCTCTACCAGCTGAGCACGAGAAGCTGGGAGGGAGCATAGCCAGGACAGCTAGCCCAGCTGGCCAATGGGGTATTCCATACATGTGGCGTCATGCTCACTATATGAATGGTAGGTGTGTTCCAGGAAGTAGCAATCACTACTTGGTTATCGGTCAGCGTGGGTGGTGAGCAATTGCATTGTGCATCACTCATTTTGTATATTCTATCCTTATTATTATTATTTTCTCTTTTCTGTTCTATTAAACTGTCTTCATCTCAACCCAGGACTTTTTCTGACTCTTACACTTCTGATTCTCTCCCTGTCCCACTGCGGGGTGCAGGAGTGAGCAAGTGGCTGCGTGGTATTTGGCTACCTGCCAGGTTAAACCATGACAATATCAAAGTATTTCATCAGTGCAAAAAAATATTCAAATTTGGAACGTGATCTCTGGCAATCTCGTTATTTTTATAATTTAATTTTCCTTAACATGAACATTTTTTTTTAATTCATTATTTATATGCAGAATATAATTTGTATACAAAAGTGACTCTACCTTTTAAGAATAGTTCTAACAAGATACGTAAAGAAACAAAAACTATCAGTTGAGGCGGCTGTGGACTCTCCATCCATGTATTGGATGGATATTGGATGGTATCATGGTTTAACCTGGTAGGCAGCCAAATACCATGCAGCTGCTCGCTCACTCCCTTCCCCCTCTCCTACTGGGACGGGGCGAGAATTGGAAGAGTAAGAGTGAGAAAAACTTGTGGGTTGAGATAAAGACAGTTTAACAGAAAAGGGAAAATAATAATAATAATATCATTAATAATAATAAATAATAAATAATAAATAATAAATAATAAATAATAAATAATAAATAATAAATAATGACGATGATGATAATAATAATAATAATAATTGAATATACAAAATGAGTGATGCACAATGCAATTTCTCACCAGCCGCGCTGACCGATAACCAAGTAGCGATCGCTAGTTCCTGGAACATGCCTACCATTCATATAGTGAGCATGACGCCACATGTATGGAATACCCCATTGGCCAGCTGGGCTAGCTGTCCTGGCTATGCTCCCTCCTAATGCTTGTTTTGTTTTGTTTTGTTTTGTTTTTCTTAAGCTGAATGTCCTTGACTAGCAGGGTACTTGGCAACAACTGAAAACATCAGTGTGTTATCAACATTCTTCTCATACTAAATCCAAAACACAGCATTAGGAAGAAATTTAACTCTATCCCAGCCGAAACCAGGACAGTATCTACCCCTTATTCCATACCATTTATGTCATGTTTAGGTTTCATATTTTCTTATACATTCCAATTATTCACCATCACCTTTCTTGTCTTTATATTTATTTTATATTTATATTTATATTATTTATATTTATATTTATATTTATATTTATATTTATATTTATATTTATATTTATATTTACACACAGAGATATCATTCCCTTAGTCTATGGGCCATCCCTCTAAAATGTCCATTGAGTTCATTTAGTCCATGACTTTGGGCTCCATCTGTCATAACAGTCTTCAGGGCAGAAGAGATGGTGTGCGGTGTTGGGCTGTTGCATCCTGAAGCCAGTTCTCATTTCGGTACTACTGCGCTCGTCCGGTTCTATCATCGCTGCACTTTGGTCGCTTTCATCGGAATTAGTTCATTCTTCATTAATCTGGGTGATTTTTACAGCTATACCATTGATAGCAACCAGAGAAATAATGATATACAATATCATATTACAATTAACATCATATGATTCAGTTCATTGGCTATTTTCACCCAAAATCAAATCCCCTTGAGGTATACACTGGACTTCCCCATCCTTTCGCATCACCCACCAAGTGCACCCAGGTCCTTGAGCAAAATCAATCCCACGGATGGGTTTTCCCTTGCCAGAGGCAGGAGTAACCCAGACTGTCTTCCCCAGCATATTTCTTATGTGCACAATAGGGACTTTATCTCCATCTACAGTACGCAAGATTTTTGACTAGGCAGGGCCAGCTCGATTGAAAGATCCCCTACTGTTGCCTAACCAGGTGGCTTTTGCTAAATGTGCATCCCAATGCTTGAACGTCCCACCACCCATTACCCTCAATGTTGTCTTTAGCAGTCCATTGTATCATTCAATTTTCCCAGAGGCTGGTACATGGTAGGGGATGTGATAGACCCACTCAATGCCGTGCTCTTTGGCCCAGGTGTCTATGAGAGTGTTTCGGAAGTGAGTCCCGTTGTCTGACTCAATTCTTTCTGGGGTGCCATGTCGCCATAGGACTTGCTTTTCAAGGCCCAGGGTAGTGTTCTGAATGGTGGCATGGGGCACAGGATATATTTCCAGCCGTCTTGTTGTTGCTTCCACCATGGTGAGGACATAGCGCTTGTCGTGGCGGGTTTGTGGGAGCGTGATATAATCAACCTGCCAGGCCTCCCCATATTTATATTTCAACCATCGTCCTCCATACCAAAGAGGCTTTACTCGCTTGGCTTGTTTGGTTGCAGCGCATGTTTCACATTCATGGATAACCTATGCAATAGCGTCCATAGTCAAGTCCACCCCTCGATCACGAGCCCATCTGTATGTTGCATCTCTTCCTTGATGGCCTGAGGCGTCATGGGCCCACCGAGCTATAAATAACTCACCCTTATGTTGCCAGTGCAGATCCACCTGAGCCACTTCAATATTAGCAGCCTGGTCCACCTGCTGGTTGTTTTGGTGTTCTTCAGTGGCCTGACTCTTGCGTACGTGAACATCTATGTGACGTACTTTTACAGTCAGGTTCTCTACCCGGGCAGCAATATCTTGCCACAGTGCGGCAGCCCAGATGGGTTTACCTCTGCGCTGCCAGTTGTTCTGCTTCCACTGCTGCAACCACCCCACAGGGCATTTGCCACCATCCATGAGTCAGTATAGAGATAAAGTACTGGCCATTTTTCTCGTTCAGCAATGTCCAAGGCCAGCTGGATGGCTTTCACCTCTGCAAACTGGCTCGATTCACCTTCTCCTTCAGCAGTTTCTGCGACTTGTCGTATAGGACTCCATACAGCAGCTTTCCACCTCTGATGCTTTCCCACAAGGCGACAGGACCCATCAGTGAACAGGCCATATTGCTTCTCATTTTCTGGTAGTTTGTTATACAGTGGGGCCTCTTCAGCACGTGTCACCTCCTCCTCTGGGGATATTCCGAAATCTTTGCCTTCTGGCCAGTTCGTGATCATCTCCAAGATTCCTGGGCGACTGGGATTTCCTATTCGGGCCCGTTGTGTGATCAGTGCGACCCACTTACTCCACGTAGCATCGGTTGCATGATGTGTAGAGGGGACGCTCCCTTTGAACATCCAGCCCAGCACCGGCAGTCGGGATGCCAGGAGGAGCTGGAGATATTCAACACCTGACTGGACACAGTTCTCAGTAATCTGCCATAGGAGACCCTGCTTGAGCACAGGGACCTCAAGGGGGCCCTGCCAATCTCGTTGATTTTGGGATTCTGTGAAGTGTAGAAAACAGGCTAAAAATATTTTACCAGACCGTCACATTTGGTAGGTTTTATATGTACCTTTTTTAATAGGTTTAATATAAACAGATAGGGGAGGGGCACTCTAAGAATAATACTGATTGTTATGATCTGAACAATTTGAAATTTGAAACATATAGATTTTTCTCAAAAAAAAAGACAGTTTTGCATGTTTTGCTTCTGAGAATCTTATTCCTACAGTGCTACCCATCAAAGCATTTAAAAAAACCACAAAAACAACCCAAAAGTGAAAAAATCCCCAACCTACAAAATTATTATATTTTGGGCAGAGACAGGTGTAATTTCTTTTTATACAATTGGGTCATGAATTTGCCAATATAGTTTGTTTATAGGTTACTTCAAACTGATTATATTTCTTTGCACATGTATATTAACCATTTAAAATAATGAAATAAGAACAAAATCAGATCAATTTGCAGTGAAATAGTAAACAGTAAAAAAGAAATGACAGTGGATCTAATTTTGTTTTATTTGGAGCATATTCACATTCACATTCACTCCAGGAAGGTCTCCCAAAACAGAAATCTCTCTACTTCAGCAGTCATAAAAATGAATGAAAAACGAATTAATGCAAAGATGCTAAGATTTTGGGACTGAAAAACAAAAAGTATAAAGCATTTTCAGTGAGATAAAGATTTTAATTGCAAGTGGCATAACTAGATCTGTTTGTGATGATGGTCATCTGGCAAACAGCAGCACAGATGTGAGCTACTGTCTATATCACAGCATAGTAAAATTTACTGTAAACAAGTTTTTAGTCTACTTTATCTTTCCAGAATCACAGTTTGGTTTAATTCTTAAGAAGGATATTGCACTCATCAATAAGAGATGCCCTCTCATTATTTTGAAGTAATTGTTGTTTTTAAGAGAGCTGGAAGGAAACTTTCTCCTGTCTTTGGATAGCTGTAAAATTAAGGAGACCACGATATCCTAACTCAGATCTTTCCCAAAGAAGAGTGCTGCCACCTGTGGCCGTCTCTGAAATACTTATGAAAACAACAGATGTTGCATGAAACATAATTTGCTGTATGTGGAGAAAGAAGTCAGGTTTTAATGCAATGCTTTTCTTTCCCTTTGGTTTACTCTGCTTTTCTTATAAATGCATTCCCAGATTTTTTTCCCACTTTTTCTTAGAGCTTAGTCCTAATGGACAAGACAAAACCCAGCATTTGCTTTGAATGTCCTCAGCGTGGGAACTTCAGGATCTGAGTTCTTCACACAAAATAACTAGTTGTTTCAACATTACAACTGCAAAACTGGACTTCAGTTTTCCAAAGAAAAGTTCTGGAGAAGTTCCAGAACAGAGTAGAACAAAGGTTGATCCATGTAGTCCTCACAAAGACCTTTCTTCTGAAGGTTAATCTTCTACAGATGTATCTCGCCTCCCACAAATGCTGTAATTTGGTCAGAAATATTAATTTCTACATTTTGACAAGTGTAAGTCTCAGTCCTAAAAATACCAGTATCTAAAAAGAATGCTTAAATAAGCTCATGCAAGATTGGGCGTGGACAACACTTGAAGTCAGACAGAGGGGATTACTTCCGGAAGACAGAAGGCTCAAGGAGGGACTAAGAATCATGGGGAAAGGTAGAAAAGAACACTCATTTGTTATACTTACTATCTCCGTTGTGAACTACTGAATACTACACCAGTACTCATTTTTTACAGTATTCACAAAAACACAGTAACTCCCTGTTGCACATGTTAACATCATAGACCACTTGCTTCTTTTACATCACAAATCAGAGGGCATTATTTTTCCTCTTGCAGTGGAGAACTCGAATTTGTTTCAACTGTAGTAGTAAGATCAAAGAGATTTTATGATAACTTTGGAGATACTAGTTTTAAGCATCTGCACTGACACATCTGAATAAGAATTGCATCATGTTGGCCTTTTCTTGGAATGGTTTTGAAGACCAAATGGCTTTTGTACAAATGTTCACAGGAAACAAAAAGCCTGTGAAGATGAAAGCAAACCCATTATTCTTATTCTAGTGAGTATTTTGAAATACCTTCTTTTTCAGATTAGATTATTTTAAAGGGAATTAAAGCTAAAGCTGTGTGGTATATATAAAAAGAGATTACTTGTGCCTATGTTCTTCTGAGTATGAAACAAGCACATTCCTGCTAGAAACCTGAACAAAACTGTTGCTTACAAAGATCATTTTTCAAGACCACACTTGATAGGAGAACCTATTTTCTTTGCAAATGTGGAAATGCAATTGACAACTTTTTAATACACATTTGTTTTCTTTGAACTCTGCTGATTTTTTGTGATGAAAGTTGGGGATTTGATGACAAGAAACAGTAAATCATAACTTTAAGTAAACTGTGGTGTGTAGCCATGAATTCAATACATTTATATGAATAAATGTGAACTAAAGTGAAAGAGAATGACAGTGGCTGAAGAGCTGAAGGAGCATGGTAATTTACAAAGGGAACCTGGGCAAGGGAGCAAGGACAGATTGGGAAACGAGGCAGAAAGAACAAGAGTTATTCAAAGTGAACTGGGGTCAAGTTGCAAGCATTGGATTAGCTAACGAAGAAGTATGGAACTGGGGCAAGTTAGTCCAGAGGGCGGGGGAAAACTTGTCATGCAGTAGGGCAAAGGATTTTGTGTTTTATCTGTATTTCAAAAGACAGTGGTAAATAAGAAGACATCACAAGGACTATTTGCAGTAAAATATTACTGTTAAAAGAAAAATACAGGTGAGAAAAGCCTAGTATTCCTAGAAAGCCTTAAAAAGATTAAGCTTCAGAAAAACTTGCCAACAGGTGTAGCAGAACCCTCATTTTTTTAATAAGATCTGAAGCTGGGTGAGTGTCGTGGTTTAACCCCAGCCAATTAAGCACCACACAGCCGCTCACTCACTCCCCACCCCCGCAGTGGGATGGGGAGAGAATCAGAAGGGTAAGAGTGAGAAAACTCATGGGTTGTGATAAAGACAGTTTAATAGAACAGAAAATGAAGGGAAAATAATAACAATAACAACAATAACAACAACAACAACAATAATAACAAAATAATAATAATAATAAAATAGAATATACAAAATGAGTGATGCACAATGCAATTGCTCACCACCTGCTGAGCAATGCACCAAAGCAGCGATCGACACTTCCTGGAACATGCCTACCGTTCATATACTGAGCATGATGTCACATGGTATGGAATACCCTGTCGGCCAGCTGGGCTGGCTGTCCTGGCTGTGCTCCCTCCCAGCTTCTTGTGCACTTGGCAGAGCATGAGAAGCTGAAAAATCCTTAACTAGTAGGGTACTTAGCAACAATTGAAAACATCAGTGTGTTATCAACATTCTTCTCATACTAAATCCAAAACATAGCACTAGGAAGAAATTTAACTCTATCCCAGCCCAAACCAGGACAGTGAGTTAACCATGGTTTTGGAATTTGTCACAGAAGTTTTGTACTGCTTTAGCTCAAATGTCCTTCAGCAGATAAAGAACAGTGATAACAATAATGGCACTGTCATTTCACATCCAGACCTGCAAGTGTGATAACAGAAATTCAGCTAAAAAAGGAACTCACCTTATTAAGCTGTAGCATTTTCTATAAAGATTCAGATATATCAGTTCTGCCTTTAATATTAGCTTGATCCAACTACAAACAGAAAGTGAGGATTGAGGAATTTCTAATTTTCATTATCAGCTTTTCCTTTCCCACGTACAATAGATCAAGTCTGGTAGTTGGGGAGAAGCAAGATACGCATGTTCTGTACCTAGCGTTGTCACAGCCTGGGTGTAGGACCTTGGCAAATAGGCCTTTTTTTCCCCCTTTATCACTATTTGCCATGTTACATTTGGCCTATTTGACTATTGCTACAGCAAAAATGTTGTTATCCATTCCATTTGCAGGTGCAACTGTACAATATTATGCATTGCCGTATTATAACCTTTTCTTTTTACAGAAGTAAGAGTTGACCCTGACTTGGTCTGCTTGTTAGGACATCTTTTGGGATGACCTACAACCACTGCAATTTTTGAGCAGCTTTTAGATTTCTCTAAACTGACTGACATACCTTGCTTTGGAAATAATTGCACTAGCTAAAGAAATTACCACTTTCAACTACTTATTATTGTGTATCTGCAGAGATTATTTATCCTAACTTCTGCCACTTGTAAATTTATCAGTCGATTCTCAACTACATTGGAGAGATAAAGAGGGTTATTTTTAAAAAGTCAGTGAAGGTAAGTTGAACAATTAACTTTGCTTGAGGCTTATTGGGAAGGAACCAGACCTGAGGTTTTAATGTTTGCCATCCAGTGAAAAAACATAAGCCTGTTAAGATGGTACTGTGGTCACATAATATAGCAGATCAGGCAAATTACATCCGCTGTAATGGTTACTTTGATCCTATAAATTACACTGATCTTTCCTCATTTTCTGATGAATCTACCCTATTGAAGGGTAGATACTTAGGTGTTTTCAATCTCAGGACACAAAGCATATGCTAAATGGTGGCCACTGATACAGACTGGCTCAGGAGGGCATTTTTTTGTGAGTACAATGCACTATGACTATTATCCTGCAGTTGAAATGACAATGACAAGAACTCAAAAACTGTACTGCAATGGAAACAGGTGTAACCTCTTTATAAGAAATTCAGGAATATCTGCACCAATAAACACATTCCTCTCAAATGTTCCGAAAACATTATGTTTATCTAGTGTAAATTAATCTAAAACAGCATTAATCTAACGATGTTGAGATTACAGTATTTTGGATCCTTGTATTCTCCTTGTATATTATAAGGAGAATAACCTTATTTCAATGAGACAGAAATGCCTCCTATTTCCTTTCACCTGCAGAAGGTTTATTCATTATGAATAATTTATAGAGCTATTTTATTATTCTCCTGGGAAAGACATGAGTCTTGCATTTTGCCCTGTACATGACGGTGTTTTTAGCAATTATCTAAGAGGGAGAAATCTGAAAAGAATCTGTTTTCCACTCCAAAAAGCTTCACACTCATCATTTGTTCACTCCACATCTCAAATAAGGGAATAGAGGAAATGCAGCTAATGTGGAAAGTCTTGGCTGTAGAGAAATTGAAGATTTCATATTTATAAAGAGCCTTCCAGTTCTGTACAGTAACATTTATTCAACTATTTCTGGAATCTATATTTTTAAAGCAATAATCAGTGCATTGAATGTATAAGATATGTGAGAAAAAAAAGAAGAAAATAGTAGGAAATAGTATTCTGCAGATTTGAAATAGAACTTAAGCAGTTTCAGTTGTTAGAGGTTTCATTTGCTTAGGAGTCTGAAGTTTAGGGGGATTTTATAGCTTTTTTGTAGGGGTTTTGGTTTGAAGGCTTTTGGGGGAATTTTTGATTAATTTAAGGGCAAATAAATAGTACTCCAGCAGTTACAGTCTGATGTATTCCATACCATCGAGACTTCCCAAACACAGTCTTCTTGCAGTCTCCCATGTCAGCATTCCCACAAAAGAAGTAGAATGCCTCAACTTATTGTGGCCTGTGCATTCAAGTTGTCTGTGAGCAAAATGATCTAAGGTTTGTCCACAGAATCAAATTCCTCTAAACATAATCTTAAATAGTTACCTTTATGCTCTTTCAAAGATGAAAAAAATTGTCTTCTAACCAGAACAGTAAACATGGTATAGTGCAATAATATTCACCAAATTCAAGCTTTACTAGGGTATCAGAATCAATAATAGAAATACTTTAAATATCTGTGTATCTGATATTGTTTTCTGAAAGGAAAAGAGGTCAGTCTTGCTATTTGATAAAATCATCATAGCAAGTCTGTAACTGGAGAATTGAATCACCAGAAATTTTCTTCAGATGAAGATCTCAGCCAACACATGAAATCTGGATTACAATGAGTATGGATGAGATGAAGTTTCTACCATTTCCAGACATAGAGAACTATAAATCTTAAGTATATTCAAGGTAATTATTTGACTGAAAGTAAAAAAAAAAAATATTTAGTTGCAAAATGGAGGAATTTTAGCGATTCTGATGTTGGGATTTACATGGAGTTAAAGACAAGATAACTTCCTTAGATGAAAACAAGGAAGTTCAAAGCACTTCTGAAAAAATAAACATGCACAGCTTAACACTCAGCATAACTCTTGTTACCATAAACAGCAAGTATTTTTTAATTAGAAAATAAACTTGGAGATTTTAATGGATTTTAAGTCCAAGGAAGTGCTGTAAAGCAACAATTCAGACAGACTTATTGTGATTTCAGATGTGTGTATTTATTGATCACTTTTTAAAGAAATGAAACAGATAATTTACATATTAACACAAAATTGAATAAAATTATACATTTAATTAACAGCAAGAAAAATAGATCCATTTTAGCTTATAAAATGGTAAGCATTCTTTTGGTAGTGCTAACACTCACTTTTTAGTTCAAGGTAACGTGTTGATTAGTGGAATAATTTAGATTTTTTGAAAATATGTTATATCAGTTGAGAAAGAAATTCATTTTTGGATAAGATGTCATTCCCTGCCCCCCACCCCCAGTTATTTATGATTTATTCAAAGTAATAAAGTTGTCCTGTAGGCATTCATTATTAACATCATAGGTTCAAGTACTGAAGTGTTATGTTCAACCATGATATCCATCATATGCACCAGGGTGAAACATATGTTGGCAAAATTAAGAGATAAAAAGGGGAAAATGGCTTTCATTTGACTTCCTTGGTGAAAAGTCAATTCTAAGGCAAATAAGTAAATGAGATGAGTCATAGCTCTTTTCTTTGTTGTGGGAGGGGTCAGTGGTGGACCTAAAACAGTCTGCTCACTTGTGGAGTTGAGTGTGTGCTGTTTTGGAAGCTGGGCTATTCTCACTCATCAGGGAATGGAAGTAAAATTTCAGGCATTAAAGCGCCTTTCCTAAGGCTTATTTCATTGCTAACCTGATATACAAGACAACCCCCAAAACTTCAGGTAATCATTCTTATGGGCTTTTCTAGATTTATTTGCTAAGAAAAAGGCACACCATTCTTCTTCACCTTTTTGTTTTTCCTTCCCTTAACAGCCTTTCTAAGAGGCCGAAACAGTTAGAGATTGAATGGCCCCACCCCAGTTGTAAAAGCACAGAAACAGATTTCTTCCACTTTTATAGGCACCTGTTGTTACTTGTACTTGTGCTCAACAAAAACGGCAGTCTCTAGCAGGGAATGGAGCTGGGACATAAATGAGAAAAAAGAAATATCTGTAAATCATCCTTTTGGGTCTATTATTGCCTGAAGAAGAGAAGAGAAAGCTCTGCCACACAGAAGATTATTTAGTGGAAGTCATGAGGGAAGGGAATAGCTTTCTTCCCTTCCACACTGATTACCTAAAGGCTCAGATAGTTAGGATAACTTTGTATGTTTATGCAAATTAAACCTTCTTTAGAGGTTCATTCACCACTAATTTTTCATTTGAAAAGCTTCTCAACACTCTGCTGAGCATAGTAATTGATAGCAGCAAAGTCTGATGACATAAGCTCAGTCTTTTAATTATTTCTCAGGGCAGAACTTAGCGGATATGTGGATTTGTGAGTTTTTGTGTGTCTAACTTTTTTTATTTGAGTTTTGCCATCTTTATGGTTTGTATAAATCCTTCATGTTAGTGTAAGTCCTCCTAAAAATAATAAAAAGAAAGAAAAAAAAGATGTATGATCTCTCCTAAATACATTATTTTCTCCTTTATCTGAAATGTTTAATGTTCCGTTTCACATATGAAAATATCATGATAATGTCATACAATATGATTTTTATATACATGACCCTTTCCAAATTGGTTATTTCTGTAGTAAGAGTGGCTAGAATTACATTGAGTGGGGTCTGGTAATTTTTGCTATTTTACTTTTTATACTTTATTGAATATTTTATACAATTTTCAGATTGCCAGGGGGAAGGATGAAATCAAGAACTTTACTAGTTTTTGAACCATCTTCTAAGAACTGATGTCAACATCTCACAATTATTTTTGTGTTAGCCCAACAGAATAAATCGTATATTTTGAGATTTAAACAACTCCCACACCACAAAAAAAGAAAAAAAAAAAAAAAGAAAAATACATATTACTATTGCTTTTCTGTAAAATCAGTCTTCCCTGCAGTTGCTTGTGTCTTGTGGCCAGAACAACAGGAGTAGGAAGAAAAATGCCTTCCTCAGTACTGCCCTATGCTTTCACTGATAATTCAAACATCTCCTGTACTCTGTGAGGAATGGACACAAATTGACATGTGTTCAGACTGCATTTTGTGATGTGTTTTTCTGTCTCTGTATAGAAATGCATGCCTTCTAATTCTTAATCCTCCACAACAAATGAACCAGTAGCATCTATGACACAGATAGATGATCAGTGGAAAAGAACAAACCTCATCGGTGGCGAGGAGTTAGCTGCCTTTCATTTTTCACTACGGAAGATTTGCTTAAAATGTAAAATGAGTGTGTTATTGAGTACTTTAAGAAAGGATGCATATTTCTTTAACAGATATTTTCAACATGTAAAGGGAAATATAAATTTTTGGAAAGCTATACAAAGGTGGGAACAAAGATAACTTTGTAAGCAGCCCTGGACTACTTATCTTCTCACATAAGAGGTTACATTCTAATCCCAAGGTAAATGGTCTGACTTTACTGCTGTTGGGGCAGATTTACACCAGTTTAACTGAGATAAGATCTCTCAATATGTGTTTATCCCAGAAAAAATATCCTTTTTTTGTATTCATCTATCAAAACATTGATCTGCAGGAAAGACTGTGCTATAAAGTGGGGCAAGCAAACAGACCTGAACTTCTCTACCAGTCTTATTGCGCATCATAGCAATTACTCTTGCTGTCAAGAGAAATAAAGTTTGATATCCTTTGAGTTTAAATGTGTCAAATGTAGTCCTCCAAAATATAATACAAGCTGCAGACTCTAAAAAACAGAATACAGGCTGGAATTCTATTTGCAGCCATCAGTGGGATGTGTGGGCATCTGACTTGCAAGCTGGTCTTTCACAGGAAGCAAATATGCCACACATCTCTGCAGAAAGATGTATCTCAAGTTGGGGGTGAGAGAGTGCATTCTCTTTTGTGCATTTTGGCCACATGCACAAAACAAACAGGCATGACCACCTATTTGATGTTTTCCACTGTCAGGACTTGCATAACTGTTTATTAAAGATATCTTTTCCCCACAGTTAACTCCCTCACTGGTTTAGTTGCCTCCACCTACTTCATGTTTTCTTTTACAATAAAGGTTTTGTGAATCAGAGTTGAAAGGCCTATGCCATTGGAAAACTACTAAGTATTTCCATACCCAGCCTCTCTTTCTTACCTTGGAGCTGTCCTTTTCTTCCGAGAAGGACAATATAAATCATAACATAGGTCAGTTGGGACAGTAGAAATGCAATTCCTTCAGCATTTTCTCTTATTTCGACACAATTTTATTTTACCTTATTTTTTTAATTTCAACACAAAAGAAGAAAAGTGCTAAATATTAAGCTGGTGGTCAAAACAGAGCATATTGAAAGAGAAAGTGAACATCTGTTGCTAGTTACCAGTGGTTTGGGTCTTTCAGTTTCTTTCTCTACAAGTGCAGATTCATTAGAGCTCTGTTTTCCAGCTCCTAAGTCAGGGGCCTGCTTTAGCGGAGGCAAACAGCCCAAGCTAAGAAGCACTATCACACGTTGGGGGGTGGTGGGAAGGTAGTGGCAGCAGTCCCAGGTCTAGAGAGCAGTGAGGAAAGGATTCAGCAATGTGCAAAACATTGCCTTTATTCTTATTTGAAGCACATCCAGAGAAAGACTGCAGACTTTCCACTGGTAGCACTTCCATTTGTTTTCAGTCCATTCAAACCAGTCTTCAAGTGAACATAAAGTTGGCATGCAGCAGTGATAAGCCTTACAGTGATTTCTGCCACTAACTTAACCACAGCAGTTTGGTTGCGCCATTTAATTTCTGCATTTATACTAAATGGAAATAACCACACCCATCAAGCTTGGTGACGTTTCTAAAGAAGAAATTTATTTTTGTTGTCAATTTGTTAGAAATGCTATAGTGAAAATAAAAGAACATAAGGTATGCTCTTTTAGCTCAAAAACCATTTGGAAAACCTCATAGGGTTCAAGCAGTGCTTTCTGTCCATGCACATTTTCTTCATCACCTCTATTCTGCTTCCCAGTTCTACTAACAGCGAAGTAGAATGAAGAACAATCTCCAAAGAAAAAAGACAGATTCCATCTGAGATGCTTAAATTATGTAGAATAAACAATAGAATATACAAAAAGGAAAAAAGAAAGCCAGCAAAGTAATGGGCAAATCCAAGCTCTGTTTAAGTCAATGAAGTATTCATTCAGTCCCTAACGATCTCATAAATATTATCTGCCTCCAGTTTGATGGAGGCAACAAAATAATTCTATGTTTAGGTTTTGAAGAAAATGACCTTTTCCTTTTAAACCATAATGTCAACTGTACTAAGGTAGAAAAAATAATTTACATATCTTGCCTGTCTTAGAGCAATTTAAAAGAACAAGATCTTAGGCATTTAATAACAAAGAACTTTTAAAGACATGCATTTAATAGGAAGTTAATATTTCTGATTTCCAGAAATGTTTTGTAATCATGATCGTTGAAGTATTCATTAAGTTTATAGAAGCTTCTGATGGCTTATTATTGTTAAGGCATTAAGAAGTTGTTCTGAGAAGAAACAGTTCTGAAATGGTACAGGAACATATAAAGAATACTGCATGGGCTAATAAGGATTTAGTGGAAATTAGGTGAGGTAGCAAACTATTATTGCTGTCCAAATTCTAGTCTCCTACACGCTTTTTGATTGTTGATTTGTTATTGTTTCACTAACATATGGCTCAAATCTGCAGTAACTGTGCTTAGTGTCTTGGTAAACGTGGTGTTGATTAAGATCCTTAATTCAGTATATGTGTGTATATATATGTGTGTATATATATATATATGCTCTATCAGAATGGTATAATTAGGATCAAGATACTCTTTATTTTTTGATGGGTCTCAGATTGTCTTCATCCTCTTTCTAATGCATTTGTTTCAGTGATAAATATAATTATTTCTTAAAAAAATCAAAAGAAAAAGCGCTCTGAAACACTGAGAGACCAAACTGGAGTGCAAACATTTCAATTAACATTTTTTATTAGTTGCATGTCTTTTTTTTCCTTGATAAACTTAACTTGTATGCAGCAGTGATTCCTTTCTTTGTCCTCAGGAAAAAAAATAAGCAGAGACGTGGGAGGCAGAGCTGAGTACATATGTGTACAACATGGACAGCAGAGAGCAAGAAGTGGAACAGGAGTTTCAGCTCCCAAGATCAAGGCTTGCATGACATATGAAAAACCAGTTTAACTTTGTGAAGAAAGAAATCATTATTCCTTTTTATACTCCTTTACTGGTTTTGTTTGGGATAGAGTTAATTTTTTTCATAGTAGCTCATACTGTGTTATGTTTTGGATTTGTGACTCCCTGCAGGGAGTGAGCGAGCGGCTGTGTGGGGCTTAGCTGCCTACCAGGGTTAAACCACACCAATTCCCAAAATAACACAGCAAATTCTTATGGTTTTCTTTCTTTTTTTTTCCCTTTTTTTTCCTTTTTTTTCCTTCTGTAAAGCCAAGATAACTAGTTCGAAGGGGAAGTCTTGCTGCAGTTAGTTGTTGCTGGTTTAGTTCCCAGATACCAAATATGTAACTAGGGGCTAGTCTAGGAAAGGGGTGAAGAAAGCAGGCAGCTCTCTTGCCTGCGAGGCATGCAGAATTTAAAATGATTGCTAGACCCTTCTTCAGTCAGCACAACCAATCTATGCATTAAACCCAGAGCTCTGTCTCCTCATTCAGGCTGGACCAGCAGTATTAGAATCAGTGAATACTGACTAGTTATACTTCTGAGCTCCAAATTTTGGAGGGAGTTGGGACACAGAGACCTAGCAACATGTCCAGTAGGCTTGCAGTGATATTTCTTGATCTTTCTGATCTAGAAAGTAGGAATATTGTGCCGAAAAAGAAGGCTGGTGGTTAGGATACTGGTGCTTAGAATTGTTTTATTCCCTCTGAATTGAAGACCTGAAAAAAAAGAGGTTGGAGGAGACAGATGCATGGCATAGTTTACCTTCTGTCCTATTTTTCTTATGGTGAAATGAACATTATGTTGTCACAAGTGAAGACAGACTTTGTCCTTAAATTTCAGAAGAAAAAGAAAGCAGAGCTGAGCTATATTCTCCTAAAAAGCCTGGTCCTTCACACAGTAGTGTCTGAGCCTGCCGTAACATACCTTTCTTCTCAGTAGGACATACTGCCTTGAGCGCAGTCCCAGCTTAAGCATATATTTCAACCACATTATGAGCCAGGGGAATATGCCTCCTCCTTGGTGTAAGCAGAGAAAGCATGGTTCTGCTTGCAAAAGGCTCATCTGCCATCGCTGGGTAAGGCTAACCTCTATATTTCAACTGGAATGGGGTCATACTTGCTCCAGTAATTTCAGCACAGCCTGGCAGCTGGCAAAGTAGAAGTAATTAAATCTATTTGCTTCTCCTAGTTTGACTTAGTCTGCTGAAACTGTTTGGATTCTCCCAAAGTGAAAACATGAAGAGTCATTAAGGAAGTCTACCATGCACAGCGTTCGTGTTGTCTGAGCATGAGGTAACAATGTTTGATCCATAACACTTAGAAAATTCTCCTTTGTCCCAGTAAAATGGGCCTAGAAATTTGCTGGGTTCCTTCAGCACAGAATACTTAAACAAAGAATAAAGCCTAACTCTGACTCTGAGTATATCCTGAGCAAATCATGCATGACTCTATCAACTGCAGAATTAAATATAAGACAACATAACAAAGAGTCGCTGATTAAACAATACCAAACAATTTTCAGGAAGTGCATTCACCATGAGTATAACCTCAAAAAGTACTGGGAAAGCTTTTCTTCCATGAGACAGACAGGCAGCAGGGCCAGTCCCAGGGAGGTGGTGCCGAGGTTTCCAGCCTCCTTGGGACGAAGCCCTGAGCAATGAGCAACTTGGTCTGACCACACAGCTGAGCCTGGTCTGGGCAGTGGGTCAGATTAGAGACCTCCTGAGTCCATGCCGGCCCAAATCGTCCTGCGGTGCTACAGTCCTGCATGATTCTGTGAAGACCTGTTTACCTCATTATATCAAAGAAAAATCCATCCCACATTAAATATATGAGGTTGGTTTGTTTATCGGTCAGTTCCCAACAGCATCAAAATGCCATCTCCATGAAATCCTGTCTGCAAAGGCTGATGTTGTACTGTTGCTTGCCTTGTTTGTCTCTGAATAAGCAAGAATCTGGCATGAGGCATAGGTTTCAGAAATATTTGTATGTCACTCCTCCTCTGACTGTCTGCTTTCTGTAGACATTTGTGAAACCATTGCCTGAATATTCAAATTTTTATTATTGCTAATAATAAACCTGAAAAGGAGACTTGGGAGTGGTCACCACTGGATTTAGTTGACATTTTTTGCCTTACTGTTTTCCACTGTTAACAAACAGTGACATATATTTTATGATAAGAGAGCCTGGTTTTATTATCATCTGCATTTTATCTGCTAACGATGTGTGTCTAGAATTTTGGGTCTATTGTAACTTAAATTCCCCACTGGTTATTCTGGAACTCAAATTTACAGAACTTGACCTTTCCAAGAGGTTTCTTATATAAACCTTTATCTCTAACAATGCAAGTCTTTCTCCTTTGAACTTGGGATAGAAGGAAAAGAGAAATTTTATTGGCTTGAAGATCCTCCAAAAATATTCTTCTCATAAAAGTATTTTAGACAATCTTAAATATCATTTCATGTATAATATATACATTCCCAATTATCAAACATATCTCTCAAGTATATCACCCCAAACTATAACACAAGTTTTCATTACAGTGTCTTTTACAACCAAGTTCCTCAAATGGCACATATTGATCATCCCATTTTAAAACATATTGATATTATGGAAAGCATGACTTATGGAATTATATTTTATAGAAAATTGTTTTAGAATATTTTTCTACAAAATTGCTTAGAAATTTTCTGCTGGTAATATCTAACGGAAAGGTAATTTTGCAAATCTGAAATAATGAACAGAAGAAATATAAATTCTGAAAGATTTCATTTGCCATTTAACAAAAAATCTTAGCAGAACTAAAACATATTGTTTTATTCCAGTGTGACTCTGGTGTTGCTAGGATATCACAGCTTGAACATTCCAAGTAATTTGATTCAACTGAATTACAAGTTTTAATCACTGAGTCACTGTGACAGTAAACTTCATGTATATCTACAATAGTATACTGCATTTATGCCTGGATAGTTATGGACATCTCCAACTTTAAACACAACTACAAAAATGCTGTCCTACTTATCTCAGTATTCCCTCTTTCTGTTATGGTGACAAGCCTGCCTTACGGAAGTTTTGGAAGAATATAGCTATTAGTTAGCTATTAATGCTTAAGAGTCAATAGATTGGTAATGATTTTTGTAGGTCTGGATTTAGCTATCTTGCAGATTTTCTGTTTGTGAGGTATTCTAAATCACTGAAAGATACCTAGACTATACCTTACTGTGATTTGAATCAAGATCTGAGACTGTCTTATTCGTTTCCTTTGTAAAAGCACACAGTGTAGTGTTTCTTAATATTGATATTCTCTGTGAATATACAGGAATAATGACCAAATTAATTTTATTTATTTTTCCTCTGCTTCCTATTTAAATCACAGTATCTGTTTTGCTATTCTATCCTCAGAGAAGAAACAATCCCTTTAATTTTATGTACCTCTCTTCCCCTCTATATTGCAGCATTTGTGATCAACCACACTCGTCACTTAGCAGAAACCTGTGCTGCCAGAGGGAGAGTCCAATCCCTTAAGAGGGGAAATGGAGGAAGTTGACAGTTTCAAGGAAACTGACAGCACAAGATCAGCTTGCCCTGTTGTTTTCCTGCCTATAAACATTTTCATGGCCATTTTTTGGGGAATCTTTTTGCTTTTGTTCTGTTGCTATTGCATATAGCGACAGAAAGCAAACGTTTGGATCACACATGGAAATAGTCTTTGTCACATGGAAGGGTACACCACTTGATGAAACCTGGGATCCTTTCAAAACACAATCCACCACTTAATGTGACAAAACTGCAACTCTGCAGCAGAACAATAAATACACTCCCAAGCTTGAATCAAGCAAAGTCTATGTGGCCTAGAAAAACACAGGTTTTAAACGGACAGAGTGCCCTTACCTTTTTCCATCTACTGCTGCTCCTTGAGCGATTGAGAGTCTCACTGCCTGTCATCCGAGTCTTTCCACCCCTGAATAAAGAGTAGTAACAAGAAAGACTTGGAATGTAACCACAGAGACAGAGGACATTTTGTGAACAGAAAGAAATAGCTGAAACCATCAATTAAATAATTATCTGTGAATTATTTTCTCATCTGCAACCCAAAACAATCTGTTCCTGCTGATAGTCCTGATGCCACCACATCTGTTAATCCAAGAACAGCTGCTTTGACATCTACATATCAGTGTCATTTATTAGTGATGGATTCTATTATGTTCCTCCTGCAGACCCTTATTTATCATTTATTTCCAACACCAAGGACATAATTGGAAGGGAAGCTGAACTGATTTGGTAGAATGCTATGGGTTGGGCCTGTAATCAGTGAAAATCTTTTGGTACTGATACAATGAAATATTAAGCAGGCATTTGCTAGGTAAAACCTAGAAGCAATATAATTTCTATTCTAAGTTAGATGTCTCATTTTCAAAGTTAAAACTTTTTGATATCATTTCATCATGCCATTTCAGTTAAAATATATCCAATAAAAATTCTAAAATTTTTATAACAAGATTGCCATAGAATTAGTCAAAAAGAGACTTCACATACAAAAACTTGACTCTAAGTCTTTGCTCAAAAACTTCCTTTCAAAATAATTCAATTCACTGGGGGCAAAAGTTATCAGCATAAAATATATTGATTTATGAAAGCTTTCTGGAGTCTCAAAGGTACCCAGAAGTTCCTAATCTCATGTTTTAGTTCTTCTCTCTACTTTCAGGATTTTCAGCTGAGCTACACCTTTTACGGTGAATCTCAGTTTCACCTACAGTGAGCTTCATTTGCCTCATAGAAATGAGGCAATTCTTGAGGTAATTACAAGGAAAAATTTGGGCCAAAAATTTTGCCTGATGTATGGCAACATTTGTATACAGCATACCTATAATTTAGTACTTTTTTTGGTCACAAAGTTTAATGGAACCTTACATGTTTGAGAAAATTAAATATGGCTTCTATAACCACTATTATATAACCAACATAATATAACCAATATAAACTTGGTTAATAAGGAATTACAAATTCCATTGTAATTCATGAAAGGAATTTCTTTAGTCAGTCAGAATCTTAGACTAATGTGTTTCTCCAATAGGATAACAATGCTTACAAAGCCAATAGGTACATTTGGCATAATAACATATAAAAGGTATGCTTTAAAGGAAGAGTTTGTAGTTTTCTTCAGAGTCACGCCTGTATTAATTATGTCATCCTGCTTCTGCCACACTGTCTTATAAACAGTGAACTTATTTCTATTATTTTTAATCCTGACTTCCGATTAAGGAAGTCTGAAATTCCATATATTTTAGCATAAATCATTAGAAATTTTTCTAATAAAACTCAGAAATCTTAGTCTGATGCTTACTGGAGCAGGTAGTTGTGGTGATGAAGGAATTCCCATTGACTTTAACCATTGATCTCCTGAACCAATATATTCATTCACTACCTAATAAAGTTTTAATTTTTGAAGTTATGTGAACCAAATGCAGTTTTATCTCGGTTTTTCAATTTTGAGTTTTCAAAACATCGATTTTATTTCAATATATATGAGAACAAAACTCTTCTCTCTGTGATCTTCATGAAGCAGCATCAAAGGTAAAAAAAGGCTTCCAAAGTTTTAATTAGGACTATACTTAGGTAATTTTTCTCAGGAAAAAAGCTTAATGTGTTTTTTAAAAATGAGTGGTACTGTTACGAAAGCTAAAGAAAAAAAGACTGCTATCATTCCCAGGTTTTTGTCTGTTTTTTAAACCAATTGATTCATATTCCTTAGATATCTCAAGTATATACAGTGCAGAAATAACAGCACTGTCCTTTTGACTGTATGAGGAAGAGCGACCAGCAGAAAGCACTAAATGATCCTGCCCCACTGCTTGGCACCTGTGAGACCACTCCTGATGTGCTGTCCCAAGATGTAGGCCCCTGGTGCAGGACAGACCCTGATGTACAGCGATGAGTTTAGCAGAGGGTCCCTATGATGGTCATTGTTGGAGAACAGGAAGCACAAGGGGAAGCAGAAGGTGCTGGGCTGGCTCGGGCTGGGGGAGAGTATGTAACTACATGGTTGGAGGGTGTAGGGAAGGTTGGGAGTGTGTGGAGTGTCTGTACTTACTCAGAAGTGCATGGCGGAAAGGTGAAAAGCAACAGCCACAAGCTGGAGCATAAGAAATTCTGCCTCAAAAATTTTTATCACAATGACAGTGACCAAACCGGGGCCCAGAAAGACTGAGACATCCGTCCTTGGAAGTGATCAAGATTCAGCTGGGAATGACGCTGAGAAACCTGCTCTAACTAGCCTTGCTTTGAGCAGCCTGGTGACACCCAGAGGTGCTTTCCAACCTACCTAATGCTGTGATTCAATGATTAGTGGTCAAGTCCTGTCTGCATTTTGCAGTTATCCACGCAAGTGGAATACGTTCCCTTTTTTCTAAAAGTTTTTTTTTTCTATGTAGATGAGAAACAAGCATAGCTCAATGTTTTTGTTTGTACACAGATTAAAATATTATACCAACAACAAAAGCATTCTTCTCATACCTACTTATGCAACTGCCAGCTTGACTATTTACACCAGAAACTACTAGCTGAGTTTAAAGTATTAATCTGACTATTGGTGAGCAGTATCATTTCTTTCTTCAGCATAGCACAGTCCCTAGTGTAAAGGTTCACAGAGGTGCTAAGAACTTATTTGGAAGGTTAAGATTATGTCTTAGTAATTCAATACTTTTCTGAACTACGTCAGATATTCAGATATTAGAGGATAAACTTATCACCTTGCTGAGGTTATAGGCCACACTAATTAGAGCAGGTTAACACCTTCATCACTTCTCCTTTTTACACCGGGAATTGCTTTTTCAGAAGTCAATGTTGTCTTTTCTCTCCTTATTAAAGGTTAAGAGTTTACCAAAATAGTTTTCAAGATGTTTCCCTACTGGAATGGTATTAACTGGCTGAAACCACACTTGTTACAAGCAGAAAGAATCTGATAGAATACTAAACACCCTTTAAAACTACCTACCTGAAAGAGATTCCTTCTTTTAACTATTTTTCCTAAAACAAATTCTCATTTTGAGCTAATTTTTTTGGCTGGGCTGGAATAGATATCTTTACCTTTATACTTTGAGTCTTTGAGTTTTCCCTGTGATGCATTGCAAGCTTAACATCTTACAAAGATGTGCCTTTGATTTTTTAAAGGACTTCCTTAGTTGTTTCCCCAGGCACAGTTTATCTCTGTTGAAGTCAAGGAGAAAAAAGGTTCTCCAAAATGACTGTATATAGCTCCTTTGAAACTAGGTGTGTGTCAAATCCCAAACCCAGACACAGAATTTCTTATGGTAAAGTTCAAAACATTGCCTTTCAGATCTTTTATTCTTGTTGCTGAAAACAAAAAGCCAAGAGGCAAATCCTAAAGCCCCCCAAACCTATGACTCTTAACTTTAAGATACATGGCTTTAACTTAACCATTACCATTTTTCTCTCTTATCAATCTAAAGCTAGATCAAATGTCAGTCCAAGAAAAGGTGTTAAAGTTCTCTTATCCATATGAATGTAAACCCAGAGGTTACCTACAAAAGTGCACAGTTCTTCTGGGAGTTGAACTGGTATATGTGTGCCTCCAATATTTTCCTATGCTGATGCAGATACATACCTATGCAGTTGAAAAATGTTTGCATATGGTGAGTTGTAATTCAGCTGAGGTCCATAATTATTTGTATTTAACTGACTAAATATTTCTGAGGTTTGCCTGAAAGAGCTAACTGCATTTATGCAAGATAGCATTTTCCATCCTCTAAAACTTCTACAGTATAAGATATGGTTGTTTGAAGACCCTTATGTAACAGATGGCTAAGGTATTTACCTGCAGCCTTGGAGACTGCTGAAACAAGATCTCTGAATGCAAGTTGCCTTTATATATGTCAAACCCTAAACAATGAGTCTCATTACTATTTAGAACTGTCCTTTGTCAGTAAACGTCATCCTGCAGCTGAATATTGGCTTAATTGAAATCTCTATATTCTCATGAGAAAATTATTTAACTTCTTTCAAAACCATTTTCTTTAAAAAATAAAGCCAATCCATAATAGACCCAGAGTTAATTTCATTACCTCATATCACTTACAGTATCTTAAAAACTAGTGGAGCAATATGTCCTATTTGGAAGATCTTTCCACTAGAAAGAGCTGCTTCATAAGAAATTGATTGCTTTGAAGTAATGAAAAAAAAATCATACATTGTCATAGAGTTCTTGGACTTTATATGAAATAAGTTCAATAGGGGATGTTTGTCAAGCCTTTTTGCAGCCAAGCTAGAATAAACCATGAGAAGCTGATGGGAATGTATCTGTGGAGTTGTCATCTTTGTGAAGATATTTTATATTGTGCTAATTGCATAGAATTATTAAGAAAATGTGCATAATCAAGTTATTCTGCCCAAATAAAGAATTATTGAATAGAATTACCGAAAATTTTTGTTACTTGTTGACACAAGTCCTTGCTCGTCACGTCAGTGAACATGCATACAGTTTCATTCTCATTTACTTTTTGTTAAAATAAGAGTTAGCTGGGAGGAATTTGCTTGTAGCAAGAAACAAAACCAAGGCGAGGCCTTGGAGGTGGTGGAAAGAAGGTTCTCCTAAGCTTGCAGAGGAGACTGTTGAATAGGTTCAACTAGAAAATTGCTCACAATCAATAGTCTAAAAAACACATTTAAAAGTTGCCCTTTTGCAAGAATGCAGAGGCTTTTCATACTTATACCTGTGACAGGTAATGTCTGGTTTATATTTTTGAACCCTATTTCTGTGTAATAAACCTGAAACAATAGTGTCTGGGTTACCTGAGACCTTCTGGAGGAAGGGAAAGACTGTTCTTTCCCTGGAGAAAAACTAAGCCTATGCATGGAAAGGAAGTTTTAAAGGATCTAGGAGAAAAAGATATTGACACAATTACACCACAGAGCAAGGGAACTGCACTCCAAGGTAAGCAGAGAAACTGTTTGGATGAGCAGACAGCCAAACCTCAGAAGTGACAGACTTCATGGGGAGCAGAGCACACCAGCCAGAGACCACAGTAAGCCAGGTACAGAACTAAAACGAAATCTTGCAGGAGTGCAAGGACAAAATGAATGATGCATAGTCCATTAAAACATCTATTTTTTGAAAAATCATTGCTGTAAAATCTTTTGTCTTCAAGTACATCACTATAAGAAGAAACTCTAGGCAGCTCGCCTCAAAAGTCTGGGTTATGCCATGTCCAATCACAGTGCCTAGTGTTTTTTATGAATTTCCCTATTCATTCAAGTTTATTTCTTTCCACTTTTATTAAAACAAAAAGTGAGAGATTAGAAACATCGGTGAAAGACAGATAACACTCTATAAAAGCATGGGGCAGCTCTGCTCCAAGGCACACATCAAAGCTTGTTCACATATCGTCTATACATCTACATTGACTTAAAAATTAAGAACACCTCAGCATAGACAAACTGTTAATAAAAAGATACAATGAATGGTGCTCTGCAATGGTTGCACCCTTAAGAACATCATAGTTGGAAAGTCACTCAGTTCTTAAAGTGTGGAGCTTGTTATAGTGAATTATTTCCCTATTCATAGCTGTCTGTCATCTTTTCTTCCACTCCATTTCCCCCATTCTCAAGTACTGCAGGACAAACACTTCCCTTAAGGAGGGTGGTTTTTTCCAGATGAATGAGGTATCTTTGTGTTTCTTCTTCACCAGGATGAACTCATCAAAGCTCCCTGACTAAAAGTATAATTCAGAAACCTCTGAATCTATTGTAAAAATCAGCAGAATAAATTATAATTGTTATAGAAATGCCCAATGCAATTAAGATGATCTAGGAGAACATTAGGAGACTGAAGTCTGATTTTGTGCTAAGTTCTCTAGATGGAGGAAGAGTTTGTTATTTCTCCTTAAAGGGAATTTCAAAGGGAGCTTAGGCCATTTCCAGATGAAAACAGAGCTCTACTGACTAAATACTGTTTGATTGAAGAAGGGGTTAGAAGAACATGTTCTACGGCATACTGAAGAATGTTATGCTTCATTCCTTTATGACTGAAAGATAAATTGTGTTTGTGAGTATGATATCTGCCAGCAGGTGAATTTCCACTGTTTAACAATTTTATTGTGGTGCAAGTAGCGTAAGAACTCCTTCAGTTCAAGAAGTACAAGCTACCATTTACATGCTGTAGATCTAATAAATACCTAATTATTTCTGCAAACCTTGCCTTATATGCCATGAATAAACATTTTCAAATATGTCCTTTATTCCTTATGTTAAAAAAAAAAAAAAAAATTAAAAAACCATAAACTTGCCCAGAAAAATCTGAAATAGCTAAATGTTGATGGTAAGAGCATCCTTGCGCTAGAGTCTAAGGGAGCCTAGTCAGGCATAGCACTGTCCCACAATGCATACAGTCCTACACAGCTATTCCACATTCTCTCTCCAGTCATCTTTGGATTAACTTTAAAACATGCCTTACATTTTTCCCAAAAAGTAATTAGCAACTGCTGCCTGATCAATGTTTTTAACTATTTCCCATCAAACAGTAAGGCTTTAAGGAAAATATTTAGCTGCCTCAAAGAAAAAAACACATTAAATATGCATTGATTTATGGGTCACAGCTAAGCTTTTTATGCTGTGGTGAAACACTCATTTTTTTTTTCAGACTTGACAAGAATAATAGGTCTGGCTTTTAAGGGTACCTCCCCACTAATCTCATGTTCTGCTTTCAAAACCAATGGCACAATATGGTCCACTGTGCATTTTTTTATGTGATGGTGTAATATTAGGGTTGCTTTAACTGTTTCTTTTTTTTTGAGCTTGAAGTGTTTGTAGTATTGTAGTATTGTCAGTGATGTACTAGGTAATTATTTTGTCACATAGGAACCCAGTTGTTTCTGATTTGTCTTGGGGTCATTTTTAAATTGCCTTTTGCAGAAGTTAGCATTCCACCAACTCGAAGTTTCAGCTTCTTTCAATAAAGCTCAGCTGTATTTTCTTGCTTTTTTATTTATTTATACAGTATTGTCACCTTGACCCAAGCTGCCAAGCAGGCCTGAGGCTAGGCCATTTAAAATATATAGAAAAGATATTCATTGAGTTAAGGGGGCTCTGTAGTAATCCACTTTTCTTATTTATTCATGCTTAACATTGTATTATTTTAATCACTAAATATTTCTTTGATTATCAAGCTGATGAAGCACTAATTTTGGATATACGTACTTCTCCCACTTTTGCACAGTTTTAGCAGCAGAATAAAGAATTTAAGTCCCTTTCTTTTCAGCATTTCTGTCTAAAATATATTAGGTTCCTTGTAAAAATTATGAACTGAAGAGGGCTAATGGAAAGGGATAGTCATTCATGTTTTAGCACTAATTAATACAGAGCAGAAGCAATATATGCACAGAGCAACAGTAGGTCCTCTCTAAAACAGTCAGTGCAGCTTACTGATCTAAATTTTCTCATAAACAACTGTGTTAATACACTCATCGCCTAAATACTGTCTTTTCTCTGTTATGTACAACTGACTATTATTACAGTATATTGGTAGCAGATGTGTGTATGTAAGAACTGGGACGACAAAAAGGTTTTTCTTTTCTAAATGAGGAGTAAAATATTCACAACCCTGGTCTCAGTCAAGCACACACATTGCTTTCTTCACCATCCCTCCTCAGAGTCTCAGGCAGCGGCTGGGGATTCTGGCCCAACTCCTTTGGGAACTGCAGTACAATGCCCCACCCAAATTCACTGCAGAATGAGTTCAAACCAAGGTTTTCCAAACGCTGAGTAAAAGTTCACAAAAAGCCAGATTTCCAGAGTACAGCAAAGCAGTTTCCTACGAGCTTCACTTTCAACTATAGGTAGCAGAAATAATATTCTTGTGCAAAATGCTCACAGTGGTAGCAATAAAGTAACTTTTTTATGGAAAGTAATGTGGATTTTTACAGCAGACTGAGCAATTTTCCAGCCAAGAACCAATAGGCTTAATAATACTATATTCTAAATGGTATTTGTAGCATCTGTGATTATTTTTATAAAGGTTCCAAAGTAATTTAGAACATAAAGTTTAAAGATTCTTCCATCTGTGAGGAAGAAAAGATTGAAAGTAGGAGCTATTATCTCTTGTATTTCAGCAGCAGCTGAAGTACTAAGATTCTAATGTTAGCTCACAGTCATTTATTTTACAGAGGTCTTTCAAAAGTATCTTTTATCTTCCTACAGTTTCATTAAGTTCATTCCACACATCGGCATGAGATTAGTTCAGTCTTCAGCTGGAAGTGGGACATTTCTGAGGAGGGTCAAAAGTCACCAGACGTAGTGTCAGAAAGGGAATGATAAAGACTATTCTAAAATAGCATTTGGTCAGAAATCTTGTCATCAATTTTGAATGACATTTCTACCAGGAACACTGCAAATCACATCGATTCCCTCGCTGAGAGTCCTATTGACTTAGTTTGTTGCAGTCTGTTCAGGCTGGTGTGCACTGAAGCATATTTGAAAGGCCCTTCATCTCAGCTACAATATATTATTTAAAAATGTCAAGCCTGTTTTGCTGTTGCTGGAAAATAAATGATTCTGTCTGAGCTCCTAACATGTACACAGAATCTTCCCTCTCTAATTTTCTTAAATTATGTATTTCATTGCTGTCTGCTGCAGAAGTAGGGTGACTGTATCATTTTCTTGTAGCGCAGTATTTCAGTATTCGCCTTCCCTCATTTGACTATAGCTTTGAAATGCATTCATCCTTTGGTCCACTTTTAGTAGAGATATATTTGGTTTATATTTGGCAGTGATACTGGACATACTGTTAGATGCCTGCATCACTAATCTGACTATTTCCAACCCTGGGACTCCCCGGGTTTTTTCCGTGTAATTCAGGATCCCCAATGTATTTTCTTTCCAAGTAGTTGAACTCCTGTAAGCTTCAACCTTTCACAATGAGTTTTCCATGTTTACTACCCCAGAATGAAAAATCTCTTTCTGTCCTTTGTCTTGAACTTGGTTCCTAATAGTTTTACTTCATGACTCTTCTTGCACTGGAAGAGACACTGAGCAGCTGATCTCTCTCCAGGCATCCTGAGTTTCTGTAGACATCTGTCATGTCTCCCCTCCCATCTACAAGTTATCTCTTTTTTCTGTCTGAAGACTCCCAGCTTATTTATTCATTACTCATATGGAAGCAGTTCTGTATTTTTCGTCATAGACTGTTAGTAGTTATTTTGTCCTTGAACTCCTACAGACCTCTGGGCTGAGTACCATCGGGTTCTGATAAAAATTTTCGGCTATTCATTTTGTCATTTATTCCTTAACATCTTCTGTCACTTCATTCACAGATATATTCTTTGATGAGTCCCAAATGAAAACGGTTCTTGAATGGGAGATTTTTCCCACAGAGAACTCCAATGCAAAAAATACATTAAGTTTCACTGCAATGGTCTGATCTTCTCTGAATATTTCTTTTATACCCTGATAATCAGTTGGCTCACAGGCTCTCTGGCAGACTTCCCACTCCTGATGTGTTTGAAGAAGGATTTAGTATTAGTTTTATTTTGCTAGTTGTTCCTCAATTTTACTTTTTTTTTTTTTAATCTACCAGAGTTTATGGTCCTTTCTATTTCTTCTTTATTTGTAAATAACTTCAGCTTTTTGAAGGATGTTTTCTTGCTTTCAGTTAGCACCCTTTACCTTGCTGAGAAGCCATGTTATCTTCCTTTTGTCTTTTCTCAAACCTTTTTTTAATCAGCAGTATGCCTCAGACCTAAACTTACTATGAGGTGCTACTATAAGTTTTGTTCAAGTATCCCCAATGCTTTCATAAAGAGTTTGAGGTATTAACTTCTTTTTAACAACCTTCCTTTTTTTTCTGTTTATTTTTCTTCTTTTTTTTTTTTTCCTTTTTTTTTAAGATCAGAATTGTGGTGGCTTTAAATCTATACATCAGTTAGTATTGTTACCCGGATTAGCACATCAGTACTAAAGATAAGTACTTATCTCCCCACCCAAGTCCTTTACTCTCCAGGGATTCTCTGTTATTAACCAAGGTGACAGTTTCCTTGGACTTCATCTGGAGATTCCATGGACACAGAAAATTACTCAAAACCAGTATGGTCAATTTCAAAGATTCTTGTATTTTTTTAATCTCAGAATAGCACAATGGTTATCTTCCTTCCATCAGTTTTACAGCATGTCTAGTGTGGTTTGTTCAGGACCAAGTAATTACTTCTCCTATATTGTTTTTAAGGTGTGTAGCACATATGCCAAAGAATATGTGCCACTGCTTTGGTTTCCTTGTTAAACATAGTTAAATAGAACTTTGTTTTCCATTTTCATCAGTTTCTATTGCCTAATCTATCCCTTATCTGAGAACAAAAAAAACCTAGCATTTTTACCTATAATGGAAGCATCTTCCCAAACTGAGTAGTATTCTTCAAAGTTGGCATTCCTGTGCTGCTGCCTTTGTAATTGAACCACTGATCAAATTTGTTGCTTGGAAAACACACAAAAGGAGAGAAAGGGCATTCTTTACACTGTTTCAGCCAAAAGTTTTGTGATCTGTTTTGAAATGCAGAGAGGAGACAGTGGAAGGATGGAGTTATTCTGGAAAACATTTCACAACAGCAGAATTTATAAAGTATCTGAAATGTTTTAGAAAAGAAGATATGACAAAATGAAGAATTAATTAGGCCATTAGACATCTGGTCACTCAGACCCAGGCAGAAGGGGTTGGAGAAGAGAGCAGCAACGCAATAGGCAGTGGCAGACCCTATGTGGAGTGAGGGAGAGGTTAGGATGTCACCCAAACCTTTCCTGCAGCTGATGCTGTCAGTCTCTCTTTCGAACTGGTAGGTTCCCTCTACCTTTGAGACTTTGAATTTTTTTCTTATCTCCAGATCTGGCAGAGATCTGCAGTATTGCTTAATAAAAGGAGAACACAGTATGCAAGTTATGCGTTATAAAAATGACATTTCTAAACTTCTTTTGCCCTGTTTGAAATAACTTCAAACAGAAAAATCTAACTTGCAGGTATGTTATAGTTCAGGTGGAGAGTTCACCTACCATCTATTCACCTTCAGAAGTTCAATGCGCTGTGCATTTTGCATTTCCTAACATACCGTCTTGAGTCTTTCCTACTTCTTCACTCCTTGTAGTCCTATGCTTTAAAATTCAAAACATGCAAGAACTTTTCCAATGTATCAAATTTCTCACTATCTTGTAAATAAAGACATATGGTAGCAGAAAAGACTTTTACCTGTCACTGCTTTTAAACTGTCAAATCTGATACAGATTTGAGGCAGCACACTTTATATGTTAGTGCAAGATTGCTATGATTTCTGAAGGCTTAAATAAGTTATTTTTACAACAAAAGCCCTTGAAAAAATACTCCTTTGGTCTAAGTAAACACATCCAATAAGTGAAATTTTTTTAAATTAAAGTTTTAAAAATTTTTTAAAAAGAAATAACAGCTGCCACTTTTTATTTTATTTTCCTGTATATCTGCTCCCTTGAAGCATTCTGTGGAGACATGAAAAATAATTGGGTAAACCTGACTCTACATTAGCAATCTTATTTTCATGATCATGTCTTCTACAACTAATTAAAATGTTACCAAATCTCAGAAAGATGTGAAGTTTTACTTTTTACATTGCAATTTAAACACACTATGACTTAAATTGCAGTAGACTTCCTGAGTCACACTCAGACATGGATTTTTCACCAGGCTCAGAAGGCCACAATCACTAATCTCCCTTTCCTCACCCCTCTTCCACTTGTTGAGTTTTCCTTCTGTTGCCTTGTACAGGGTGTATGACTGGGGCCAAAGGAACTCACAGTTAGACAATTGTTGATACAAGGCTATTTTGGTAGCCTCATTTATTAGAATGTTGCTAATAAACTTCTATATGATAGTCACAAGGACGCTGAGGGTAAAATATTATTCAGACAAATAATTTGAGATTCAGAAACACATTTTAAAAATAGAAGGGACCCAGCTGTAATCACCAAATTTGATTTCCTTTATGACATAAAACAGTACTTCCTATATCAACCCCATAATTTCATGTTGAATTGAAAGTTCCTTCATCCCAGGATTTAACAGGCTGTGTTTTTGATAAAGTAGTGGGTGGCTAAGCAAGCAAATAGATTTAAAAAGTAGAATGATGCTAAAGAAAGGGGAGGTCACATTGTAAACAGCCAACAACATTAAGTAATGCTGATGGTATTGACTTCATGAGAAAAAGCATTCAGACTTGCCATTAATGAAGAGCAATCTCTGAAACCTGCTTAATCTTGTCTTACAAATTCCACTCAAATCATTTATACAGTGGCAATTATTTACTGTGTGTAAGGGGAAAAAAAAAAGAAAGAAAATGAGAAGAAAATTGGTTTAGACCTATTTAACACAACAATGTTGATTTTAAGCTCAGCTCTTTTAAGCTGAGCAGAAACTTGCTTTCAATGCTTCCATTATGCAGAGGCCTGCTGATGGAGGAAGACAAACATCAGTTGCTGAAGGGGTCAGAATCGGACCCAAATCCCAATATCTTTATTGTTTCCCAAATCTGGATAAAACAAACTGAAAAAAAAACCCCATAGTATACATCAGAGTCATCTCAGGGTATAGCAAACAGGTATGATCAGTTTATTCAAATAGGTAGATGTTAGCCATTAGGTTATAAGTGTATTATGAAGTTGCATAGTATACACTAAGTATGCACTATATAGCACTAAATATCTACAGTTGCTTTTATACCTACCCATTTTTGGGAGACCACAAGTAGGAAAGTTATACATAATTCCATTTAAATGAATTTAAACTTCTTAATTAAAATTTATGTCAAGACACTTAAAGCTCACAAAACATCTTGAAAAGTATTGGGAAAACATGACATGACCCTGTGCTTATGGTAACAGCAACGTGATCAGGAAATCTTTCTGTCCTCACTTCTACCAGTACCTTTGTGTGAAGGAGCACAGTGATGTCCTGAACAACCTGCCTGTAAGCCAAAAGTGTGTGTGAGCTCCTGCACGATGATCTAGACCCAGTGATGGAGGCAAGTGAGGAGGGTGTGAAGACACAATTTGGTATGAGCTGCTTGGAAGAATAGCTTTCAAACTGGCAATTCTGTTGTGTCTCTGCATACACTAGTGCTCACCTGAATGCAAAAAATGGACAGAGATGTTTGGATGGAGGCGTGCCCTTGCATTTTGGGAAGAAGTCTATCCATATCTTTTTCTTGAAGAATATCTTCAATACATGAATGACAACAGAATGATAGAAATAGATGTTTTGGATGGGGATAGTACTTGCAGTGGAAAACTCTTCTCTTCTCAGTTTGATTTGATAAATCTATGGACCGAAGGTGAAAAAAAAACATTGCTTGAAATCATGATCTGTGTAGACAACAAAGCTCCCTACTGAAGTGCCCTTTCCCTATTATGCTTCAGATGGATGGTCTGTCTATAATGGTGGATTATCTTTAGTGCTGTGGTTGTCTGCGAAGAAATATAAGCAGCATTTACTGAAGTGCAGTAAGATGCTAATTTAGTTTAGGGTTAACCCAAGAGGGTTGTTTAGCAAAATAGCTTAATTCACATACTGTATGGTATTTTTCATTTGTTACACTCAACCCTAAACATGTAGTCTAGTCATAAACTTGCCTTTAACACATATCTTAAATTAGCTTACATTAGTGTGCAAATGTTGGAATGTTAAAGTAGATTCACAGGCAGCTTACAGAAAATTAGAGACAGGAAATATTGAAGCAGAGTAAGCAGGTTAAAGTATCAGCAGAGCCCGGATCTACAGGAGGTGGTTAACCCTAAGCATAAAGAAAATCTTCCACCTTGTGGACCTGGGGATGTTGGTCAACAGCCGACTTAACATGAGCCAGCGGTGTTCCCAGGTGGCCAAGAAGGCCAATAGCATCCTGGCTTGTCTCAGAAATAGTGTGGCCAGCAGGACTAAGGAAGCGATCATCCCCCTGTACTCGGCGCTGGTGAGGCCGCACCGCGAATACCGTGTTCAGGTTTGGGCTCCTCACTACAAGAAAGACATTGAGGTGCTGGAGCGTGTCCAGAGAAGAGTAACAAAGGTGGTGAAGGATCTAGAGCACAAGTCTTACGAGGAGTGGCTCAGGGAACTGGGGTTGTTTAGCCTGGAGGCTAAAGCAAGCTGAGGGGATACCTCATTGCGCTCTACAACTACCTGAAAGGAGGTTGTAGGAAGGTGGGTGGCGGTTTCTTCTCCCAAGTAGCAAGTGATAGGACAAGAGGAAGTGGCCTCAAGTTGTGCCAGGGGTGGTTTAGATTGGATATTAGGAAAAATTTTTTCACTGAAAGGATTGTCAAGCATTGGACCAGTCTGCCCAGGGAATTGGTTGAGTCACCGTCCCTGGAGGTATTTAAAAGACGTGTAAACGTGGTGCTTAGGGACATGGTTTAGTGGTGGACTTGGCAGTGTTAGGTTTACAATTGGACTTGATCTTAAGGGTCTTTTCTAACCTAAATGATTCTATGATTCTATGATTCTATATCCACTTTTGATTAACTGTATTTGGGGAGTCGTGGAAGGAAAGGCAGCAAAATAATACTGATTACAATTATGAAAACACTTTAGATATTCTAATACTTGCAGTATGTCTTGAACTCTTAAAACTGAATCTGTTGCTAATACTTTGCACTGTACAGGTCCAATCTAGGCAGCAAGGCTTGTTGAGTCAGATAAAATACACATGTCAATGTCAAGAATGATAGAATCTGTTTCTGATCCATTTAGGTATTTAGCATACCATTGGTAAACATCTTAATGATGTTCAACCTAGCTCTATAAGCTAAATGGCAAAGTTGTTTCTGTCTGTCTGCTCCGTTTCCCACTACACTTGAGGATATATAGGATCATGAGTACCATCTACTTTCCTTTTCATGTGGATGACTGACAAATATAAAATCCCACACAGCTTTTCCATTTGTGATAAACATTTTTTGATCAAGCCAGTGAGCAAGCCAGTGGTGAACCCACTCACATTCTCACACACAGATATTAATTCACCTATTAACTGTTTATTCATTACTCATAAAAAATTAACATTTATTGGTTTAAAACTTGCATGATCAATTTAAAACTTGCATGAGAGGGAATCAAGTTTATAGAATGAAATCCTGGTACCACTGAGGGTAAAGGAGTTTGTCATGAGTTTGATTCAGGGACACCAGCAATGATGCAGGTAACTGCAAGGCAGCTAATTTCAAATGTTTGTTGAAATAGGTAATAAAGTGTCTGCTGTTTTCGCAGTTGTGATTCTACCACATTGTACTGAGACCTTTTCTTATGGTGAGTTACCTTCCAGATATTACTTTGCCAATTTATTAGGAAGTTTCTTTTCTATCCTCACACTACCTCAGCATATGTCCAGCTGATGATCCTGTAAGATGGGCAACAACACAGAAATCCAGACAATAATTAATAGTGAGATTTAAGGAGATTGCCTCTGAGAACTAGAGCAAGAGAAAACATTTGATTGAAAACCATTACTTTTCTAGAGAAAACATTTTAAAAATTAAGAAAAAAATGATCATTATTTTCTCTCATCTCTAAGATCAGACAGGACATGGAAACTATGAGTTTTCCTGAAACAGATGTATTTATTTATTTGGTTAACAGATGTATATTTACAAGAATGCAAACTACACAGAATAAACCAACGGGGTTTAAAAGAAAAAAAAAAAAGAGAAAGAAAAAGAAAATTTACGCTTGTTATATTGGCTTTTCATGACCTTTACTGATTCAAGTGCATGGCTTTTTTATCTGTCTTTTCAATAGAGTAAAATAGGTTAAAACATGATATACAACTAGTCTGCATGAGTATAGACTAATGACTTAAATTAGATAGTGTGTGAGAGTGTATCATTTATGTGAAAGCTATACCATATGGTTAGCGGTGAATAGCATAGTTTGATATAAAAATAAACTGATTTAACTCACTGTGAAGAATTTCATACAGACTATATAAATGTGAAGACATAATAGTTTTTACACAAAAATCTCAACAACCCTATGTTTTGTAATTTATTACTTATTTACAAGGTTTATATAAAAACAGGACATTTGGAAATATACAATGAAATTGAAATACTAACCAATGAAATTAATTTCACCCAGACATGGATATAGAGGACAGCTATTGCACAATGTTTTCTGGGTTTATATTCTGTTAATTGATGATACCTATAGGGTTTCCTTAATTATTTTTTAATTATAGGAATAGAAGGCAATATTTTCTGTAATGTTTATTGTTGCATAATTTTTAGAAAAGGTTTTAAAGCACATATAATTTATTTGCATTTATTCCACTCAAAGACTTTATGGTGCCAATATGGAAAGTACTCACAGTAAACCATTGGTCCCTTGGTGGCAAGGCAATGTGTGGCAGTGTTATTTTGCCAGTGTCTTTAAGTACATTACCCATTGTAATGAGACCAGCTTCTTTACCTCATGAGGGTTATTATTCCTATGCTGACTTTTGTGTATGCAATTAATCTGTTTGGAATTCCTCGTATTTGGCTATTTGTAAATAATGATCAGGGTGAACAGAGTGACTCAAAAGCCCTCATAAACCAAAGTAGCTTAATAACAGTAGTAGAACATAAAAGGAAAGAAAATGCGCTTATACATACTTCCCTCTTGCCTAATAGTCCAGCACATTCAAGTTGAACTTTTCCCAGCCTTTGAATTCCCAAACAAATTTCCATGCATTGAAAATGAACAACTCTGCAGGTAAGCATGTAATTTTTTCCATGATGTTGTCTCTGTGGCTCAGAATTGATCTGGTGCGCACCTATATTGTCTTGTAAACTTACAACAGCAAAAATGTCAGAATAGTCATAAACTCCACACTTTGAATTCCTGTTGTTTACCAACAGTCTCATGTCAGTTAATGGTGGCAATTGTAGGATAGAACCCTTGTAATGCAAGCATTAAACATACACCAGGAACTGCAAATATTTTTTTTGCAATGGCTACATTAAAAAAAAAAAAAGAAAACCAAACAGCTTTTGAGTATAGCAAGAAGTTGCCATGATATTTATTAAATAATAATAAAGAAACCTATAATAAATAATAAAAAAGAAACCTAGTTAAAGAAAAAACACCGTTCAGGTCATGCTTGTGAAAGACAGACTTCCCTTCTCACCCAGTTCTGAATCAAGCATATAAATTATTTGATCCTTTAACTTGTCTTGTGAAGACATTTATCAAAATTGCTTAGCATATAGATGAAATTAAATAAATATCATAACGGTATTCTGGCAGTTTTCATGCATGTAGTTTCCACAAAGTTCAAGCTGAAATTATTTTGTTTAAGCTTAGGGGTTTTTTTTAATTTATTCACGTGAAATTAGTCAACTACTTAAATGAAATTTCCAATTAATTTCAAGTAATTTAGTGCTCTAGGTACTTTTGCAGCAGTCTGTGAATTAAATTCTGAATAAATGTATCTACTCTCAGTTTCATTTGGCTATTTAGACTTTAAACATTAGTATCACAGTCTTAAAACTGGAGAAATGGAGAAAAACTTTAACGTCGCAAGAGTTGTCTGTTCCCCAGAGGGAAACAGAACGTTGATCTCATGAATCTCTGTACAGTTGCTTATTTTCTGGACCCTTTCTTGTGAATATAAACAGCATAGCCAAAGTCGTGTCCCACATAGGATTTCAAGATATTTTCTTTTCATTTTCTTTTCATTTATTTTAATATGCCATGTATGCAAAGTATAGTCTCCTTAACGACTTGTCACATCAGAATTTTCTATTGTTTCCCTAATTTCAGATTTATAAATTTCTTTATAAATTTCTCCAAATGTTTAGTCAATGGTAAAGATTGGGAATTTTCACTTGTTAATTTATTTCAATATCAATTGCCATATCTTTGTTGAACAGACATATTTCATAGTTAAAAGCTTTCTTCAAGCAACCACTGAGGATAATTAAAAAGGTATTCTTCATAGAAGATAAACATCCCCCATAGAAAAGCAAATCTTTATAAAACAACAGGAAAGTTGAAACTTTGCAAATTCTATGGACAAAGATGAATTTGCATGGAGATTCAGCTGCAGCTGTCCACTGGTTTTCAGAGGAAAAATAAAACTACTTAATTTAATCCATCTGCTCCCTAGAATGACTCCTGTTTCACTGGCACTGATGTAGTCCCACAGCACTGCATATTTTCAGACAGTTTCTGGTTTAAATAGCTCTCTTATCCACAACTAGTATTTCTAAGTTCCTAGTTTCAAAGAAACAGATATAACTAGTTTTCTTTGGTTTTTTTTAACTTACTTTTAATTATTTGGAAGAAGTCTTAGGTAACTTAAGCAATTAATCCATAGTATATACATCAAATTTTCAATGTAATTTTGATATTCTGAATTGCGTATTTTTAAAACTGGTGTAACTGTCCTTACTTTATAAAACATAATATTGATTTAGCATTAAGGAACATGCAGCTTGATCTGTTTTGGCAATACAGAACTCAACTAATAAAGCACATTCATGTATTAAATTTAAATCATTTTTTTCTGCATTATTTTTAAACCATAACATATTTTGTATTAAGGAGTTTGCATACACAATGGTTCAGGAATTTGGTTATAGTACAGAGGCAGGAATTCAAGGCTTTCTTCCAGTTTTGGATCAAAAGATATTCCCAGTTCATCCAGAGGTAGAGGTATGCTTGTTCATTTGATGCTAGGATAAAAATGTATCTGAATACCAAGCTCTCCTTCTATTATTTCTCACATAAATGTATATAACTGAAGCTTACACTCACTGAATTTCATGTACTATGTCTTTCTAAGTTTGGCCAGAAGAGATTTGAAAAAATTTTGGAAAAATGGTGGTAGGCTATGAATAGTATCCTAGATCAAAAAGTAACAAAACAGTAAGAGGTTTCCTTATTAATACTTTCTAATAATTACTTTACAAAGATTTGTGCTTAATATTACTTGTGAGTAGGACAACTAGTGAGTTGTTCTACTGAAGTCTGCCCTCAGATTTATACTGGAAAAATGTGCTTACATATTTAAAGAATCAATGAAAAGTAAAGAATGACTAATGAGCTTCAGGTTTCCTTCATTTTTGAAGTCCTTAAAAAGGGCTTTATTTAATTCAACAGACTTCATGAAAAAAGATTTAATACAGAATTTTTTGTCATTGATTCTGACTGATGTTGTTAAAACTTTAAAGTGAAGATTTTCCTTCCTTTCATGCTCCTTCCTTCAGCATCACATGTGCTTCCAAGTTTTCAGTGCTAACACGTAAATGTTTAATTTTGTCATGATTAAGGACGTAAAAAATGTGGCAAAAGCAAAGCAAGGTCTTTATGGAAAATTATAAACACTGGCAACAAATTATATGGGAGTAGTACAAATTGGTAACGCACAATGCGTTAAAAACACATATGTAAACTACTTCACTCCCTATTACAGGGCGTACTCTTAAGTCCAAAAAACATATGTGGAATATTTACCTAGGTGGAAATACTAAGTAATAATGAGAAACGAATATCAGCTTCCTGCAGTTGGCCATCCTCCCAAAGGCTGCAGACAATTCGCAGTATTTGCACTTAAATCACAAAATGCTGAAGCTGAGACAAGAATGTAACAGAGATGTGCATTTCAATCAATTGTGAACCTTTTCCATCACTACCCTATCTAGTGCTCAGACAAAAAATTGAGTAGGCATCTCACTTTCATTTAAAAAAAACAAACAAAACAAAACAAAGCAAAACACAAGGAAACCACAGATGAGGAAGATTGCAGTGTCCAGCAGTTTCAATGTAAGGGTGAAAATGTGACAGAAATTTTCAATGCCAAATTTTGACTTCCTGTCTTCAGCTATGTTTACAGCTCCAATCCCTTCCATGCTTTTACTGTTTTTCCTCAGATTTAAGAAAATTTTAAAAAGAAAACCAGCAAGAAAAGATAACAAATGGAAAATTATGCTGAATACCTTTTGGAAAGTTAAAGGCAACATAAAGCTGAGGGGCAATGGAAGCTACCATGCAGCTTTAATTACAGCTCTTATTATGCAAAACCATTTCATTTAAAAACCATGTTAAAACATCATTGACGTAGCAGAGAAAAGTATTCAAAAGTGAGAAAATTTCAACATTAAGTTTTGTTATTACAATCTCTGTTTGGTACCCTCTTGAGTACTTTTCTATTAAGCCCTTGAAAATGTAAAAGATTTTTTAAACACTTGCTTGTTTGATCTAGCAGCAATTATATTCTTGCATGAAAATCTATTTGATCATGGTTTTAAACAAAATCTGTTCTTTACATTGACAATATTCTTAAATAGACAATTTTAACTTTGTCACCTTGTGCATAAGAATTAATCTTCAGCTACATTACTTCTGAACATAGAGATTTTGTAATATGTATTATATAATATATTTTCCCCTTACACTAAGTGCAACATCTTTTTTTGTTCAGGAAAGTACTTCAAGACTCTGTATAAGCTTCAGTATGCTGTTTTTTTTTTACAATTAACTGAAAAGATTTTTAGTTCTGATAAACAAAATAAGAATGTGCATAGCACATTTTCTAGCCACTCAAGGTATAAAAGATTGTTTAGAAGAATAACTAAAACATTTTCAGACTTAGAGGTAGAGCTTTTTAAGGTTGATTTCCTTGTGACTTGTTACAAAATCCATCCCAGTATTTGTTGTATTTTCCTGGCTGTCTGGGTTGATGTTGACTTGGATTTTTGGAGAAAAAATAATTTTTTTATCTTTGATTTAGCTGGCAAAGCTCCTTGAGGAAATAGTTGTTCTAGATAAGTGATTTGATAACATTTGATCATATTTTCCATGTATTCCATGTATTTTCCATGCATTTTGTGCAGGGAATAAAATTAACAGGAAAATTTCAAGAACACAAGTAATCTGTATTATATTGGTCTGTGTGCCTCTGAGGATATACATCCTTATATTTGCAAGCCTGAAATTTAAAATCTAAAACAATGCCATATTGTAAAGTAGTGAAGTCAATTTCACAGAGTACTATGTTGCTACAGTGCAATAGGACCTTTACATAAAGGTTCCTTTCCTCATTTGTTGCTAAGAAAGCCCTTAAGTAGCAGCAAATATTCAGGATAAATTTGCTAAGCATTGCCCTTTTACCCAGCATCTCCATAAATGCCATCATGTGAATAACAACTCTGACATATTTTCTTTAGTCTGTCTCACAAAAGGTAATATGTTACTGGGTCTCAGAGTACACAAAACACATAAATCAATAGCTAAAATTGATACCAGAGTTTCAGTCTTTACCCCTATTAAACTAACATTGCACATCCTGGCTGTTGTTTTGTGATACCCTTCATATCTCTCTCATCTCCTGTTTTTTTCATGTGCATGTGCTACCTTGTTTAGCTCTTGCCATGTTATTCTTTCATTCTTTTGATTACTTAAAGGTCAGGTACCATTGTGGTGTTAAAATATCTATCTGTGTAGATTTTAACTCATGAAAGCCAAGTTCTGTTTTCCATTAATTTTACAATATTTTTAAAACACACAATCTATGATTTAGGTATTCTGCAGAAGGCATGATCCTTCCTCTTCAGCTCAATACATTTTTTCCTCTAATTTATTGACTAAAGCTTATTAAAACTTCCACATGTTTAATAACACTACAGTAACTACGTATTGGCAAATGAAGGAAATCATGGTGACTTGTCTAAAAAGGCTACAAAATGTCTTTAGAACTAGGTCCTAAATACAGTCTATATTTATTTGAAGGTTTAATTTTTTTTTCCAAAGGTTATTCTGTTTTTACCAGTTTTTGGAGGACTGACTTTCACAAGCTTGGAAATATATTGCTTAAAGAAACAAGAATAACCTGCTCTCAATTATGACTAGATGTAAAGATCTGATTTAGATGAGGATGAGTAAGGAAAATAAACAAGATTCTTTATTTGGTTTCTTGAGTGTTACAAACCTGAAACTTACTTATGATGTAGTTCAGTGAGAAACATTCTCAGAATGAATGTATTGGGTTCCACTTAACAATAAGGAAAAAAATGCACATTGCAATCATTCAAAAAAAGCCACCAACAAGCAAACACACAAACAAAATCACTACTTCAGTTTGGCGAGTAACATTTTTCAGTGCTGCAAGACATACCTACATACCACTGCCATTTACTGCAGTCCTTGCTTGTGTGCTCATGCACCATTTGGAAGGTATAACCTCTATGTCCTTAGGCATTCCTCAGCTTTATGACAGATGGCCTGCTGTTGCTGCTAGCTTTAAGGCAGAAACTGAGTGATTATCAACCTTTGGTAAATCTCCTCCCACAGGTGGTGGGAGCTTGCAGCTTGCAAGTTTTCAGTGCTGAGTGTGCATGACAGTTACAGAAACAAAGTGTAATGTAATGAGAAGTTAATTGGAAACAAGAACCTGAAGAAATGAGGTCAACACAAGTTGATTACCAAAATATCGTCTTCAGACCAAGAAAGATACAGGATAAAGGTGAAGGAAGGGACTCCACAAGTACTTTCCATGTCATTTTGAAGAACAAGGTTAAAGCCAGACCTTGCAAGTATGCTGGTTCTTTTCACTTGTAATATATGAATTAAAATTTTAAAAGCAAACTGCACAAATATTCTGCTGCAACTAAAGTTTTTATGCTGTCTTCTAGCCAATATTTAATGAATTGTTTCATTCTGTCAGCTTTTAGATTTTTTGTGATAGCAAGCCAAGTTTGTAAAAGAAGAATAACGCAAGAAACAATATTGACAAAAAATCCTATTGTCTTTTCCCAATGAATTAATCAAGGCTTATATTTTAATTGTTGGCTAAATATTTCTCCAAGAAAACAGGTAATCAAGCAGTAGTATTTAGTAAATTAAGACTGATGCCGTACTGAGAAAGAATATAGAGCATAATATATTTAATAAAATTATATACTTAAACATGTGTACAATTGTAACTGAAAAATATTAGTGGAACAAAAGAACAGATACGGAGAAAGCTATTATGAAAGAGTAAACCCATGTAAAAATTGCTTGCGTAGAGAAAAGTCTTCCAAATCATGTCTCTGAGAGGGTGGTGAAAATTAAGTCTGGACATCAAAAGAAGGGATAAGACTGAAAAACAGATGTTCTTTGGCAAGATGAAATGAAAGATATTGCTTGAGAAAGAGGAAAGTAAGAATGCTTTAAAAACCTGGAGCACTTCAGCACTGTGTGTATTTTGGCCAAAGCAGAGCTAGAGCATGACATACCAACTTTTGAGGCCTGTTCCAATGTAACTTTGTGTAGGCAAAGGGTCTGAGCCATTTCTCACTGCACTATGCTTCAGCAGGCTCAGCCATACAATCTAGATATTCTTGGAATATTCCTTGAATGCTTGAACAAGGACATTAACTCGTTAAGGCTGTCTCACCCATAGTCTTCAGTGACATTGAATTAATTTCAGCAATGACATCAGCAAACACCAGCATTATGATTCATATCCCAGAGAGTTAAAACAGTGAGCAGTTTCTCAGCATACCTTATTTGCAGCTGTATTATTGTCAAATTATCTCTTAGTAATCATGACCAGACTTTGCTTCAGCCTTAACCCTGTAACTGGAGAAGCTCATTTTTTCCTTTCCATCAAACTTGTAAACAAAAGGAAAGCAAGGACAAACTGTTTATTGGATCAATGCTAATGTCGGTGAAATTTTTGACATGGATTTCTGAGTTAATAATTGCATTTTTTCTTTTCCCTGCAACATCTTTCTTCTGTTTGACCACAGCTGAGCTATGGGTTTCAACCTGGAACACTTGGCATGACAAAGGGAGTTCAGTCTTTGTCTTTCAAGCTCTTTTCATTTGTAATAGGCACATATGTTCCAAGGCAAGAACCAGGTAAGGACTACGATTTAGGTAAATTTGCTTTCCTTCACAATACATAGAAAAAAATCTATTTTCCTTCAAGAAAAAAAGATTATCGAGTCTTGTTTCATTTAGATTCAATATCAAAGTACAATTGATAATTAAAGTATTAAGTTAAAAGTATAAACAATTGAGTTGGAAAGGATATAAGTCTTGAACCTAAGCCAGTTCATGACAATAGGAAGCTTTTTGTTCATTATAACAGAAATAAGATTAGACTTGTGAGGATGAGGGTTTTAGAGGTACTTTTTGTAATTTTTTTCTCTTTTTTTCCTCTAAATGGACACCATTGATTAAACTGTGTCCAAAATTTCTCTCTTGCCTTATCTTCATTACTGGAAATAGCCTTTTTCTTTTACAAAACAAACAAACAAGGAGATAAAAAAATGTATAAAGTTGAAAATCATTACTGATTCTTTCTGTCCCAGAATTCATAGACAACGTCCAGTTAAATTCAGGAGCTCCAACTCTAGTTCCAGCTCTAGTTATCTGTCCTGGACTCCATAAATACATTACTGGGAAAAGTTCTAAACTGTGGAAAAGCTAAGAATAGCTAGGTCACAATTATAAAATGAATCTAGAAAGTTTGTTTCATTAGTCAACGCTGAATTTTGAAGTAGTTACTTGAAATGTGAAAGGGAGGTTCAGTTAGCAAAGTCCCCTTGGGATCTGAATGTCAGGCGTCACAGTACTTTAAATGAGAAAACAGTGTTGGAGTTTTAAAGAGCAAAAGCCTTATAAGGGTTACATTTTGATTGACGAGTAACATTATGACTGTTATTATAGCAGAGACCTGGAAAACTGTAATAATTAGCCTGTCAGCTCAATTGTTACTCTTCATTAAAAATGAATATGAGGGGGCAATTAATCTCACATCTTTAGCATCATTAGGCCATTCTTTTACTGCAGTTGTGTGCAGTTCAATATGTCAATTAATCTTCAGAAAAGTATTATTTTCTAATTTAAGGCTTCACTTTCCTCATTTTGATGATGTACTCAAAGAGCAACATTTAAGTTTGAACATATCCCAGACAAAATAAAATTGTTGAAATGGAACTAAGGTTGGAAATACCATCTCAGAGTGTAAAATTTAATTTAGAGGTCACGATTATCTCTCAAATCAGGCCTTGCATAGCTTACTTCACTGCAAGGACTAAAAATGCCAGAAGGTTATTAATGTTGAAAGAGCTTAGGGTTACATAAGTGAAGGAACAACTAGGCTACTGTATATCTTCCTCTGTCTTCCTTACGTTCAACTTTGTAGTTGAACCAAGTGGCGGTGGAGGAAATTTTGCAAATCCAGAAAACTTAAGCATAATGTTCCAAATATGTTGAGATGAAAATAGACATAGCTCAGACACTAAACTTGTGTGTGTCCTGTAATGACTAGAGAGTATTGTTGATTAAATGGATTGATCTAATCATGCACTGGATGTAATTAATATAATAATAGTAATAAATAATTAAATTTTTCATATCTTCCTGCACTGGAGAACAATAGCTTTGTTTTCTGATTCCCAGAGACAGGCTGTCCCTTAGGAGCTTCTTTATGGAAATTACTGTCGTCATTGTTAGTGACTGGGGCTAGCTGAACTACATAGCATTATCAAATAGCAATTGTTTCAAGAAATTAAGATATACATTAAATAATTTATTCTAAACACCTGCACAGATAAGGACCAAGTCTTCAACTGATTTTGAACTCTTACAGACTCAGCAATTGTCTATCAACTAGTTCAGGAAGAGAGAACCTCTTCTTATCTCAATTGTTATTCTATGTCATTGAAAAAATTATTAAATACTCCTGTTTGTATGCAGTACAGACTGACCAAGACATATTTCAGAAGTATATCTCTGGAGAATTACTTACACCAAAAAGAAATCCCAAACCAGAAGGTCTACCAAGTTTTGATTAAAAAAACATTTTGAACAAGTTAAAAAGAAATTAAGCTCAACTGGTTTTTAAAATATCTTTATCTTTAACATTCATTCAATTCAGGAATCCATTCTGATTTTAGCTCTTCAGGAAGTTAAGAAATCAATTCACCTTTTCTGTCAGCTAAAGAAATACCTATAAAGAAACTAACTGGAATTGTTTCCTGTGTTCAACACATGCTACCTTCCATGTGGGTAATGTCTGAATTATCTGAAGAGCTGCTAAAGAACAGAGAAGGTTCTGCTATGACTGTATACATTAGTCTTTTGTTCCTGATGTCTACTTACGAAGTGAACTGGTTAAAACAGCAGCCAAACAAACCTTTCTTTGGCAGAATTGCAAAACACTTCAAGTTCACTGTCATCCAGATGACACACCAGATGATAGGTTTTAAGCTATCAAATGCAAGAGCTGTCTAGACACCATTTCTTTCTCCAAAATATATTAAAAAAAAAAAAATGCTTTGGGAAAGCTAGTCTCAGGTGTGTATGCATGCCTTTTTCAGAAAAAATAATTCATCTATACAATAGAAGTACCAGTGTTCTTCATCCAACAGTTTTCAAAGTGTCGTATTGCCATTAACAGATACAGATGGTCCAACTTAGATTTCTTGAATAAAGAATTTGAAGTTGTCTGTTCACTGAAAAGAGAGACAGAACAAAATTAATTTTCCCATTAAGATCATGAAGAAGGGGGATGATCAGATAATACAGATAATTTAAATAGATTAAATTTAATAAGAATAGCTCTTCTTTTGGGAATTTTGAAGGAAAACTACCTAATAAATGTTTGCCAAAACAAGATACTCTGTTAAGGTCCCTTGCTTTTTATGAACCCCACAGCTTACCCTGTAGAGGGAGCTGGGAATCTTCAGCCTTTATAAAGTTCATTTCAAAGGCTGCTGGGTACCACTGTCACTAGACCTGCTTTACAAGCAGAGGTACAGCATCTAAACACGAGTAACTTTTTTCACTATTGTAAACCAAATCTTAAATATGCCTAAGGTTCTAGAAAAAGATCTCCTTCCTACCTGCAGGTGGCCACAGTGGCATAGCTACTTCACTTGGTCTAGGTCCCCAGGTGCTTCACTTCTTTCAGCTATTCACATCCAAGTCCACTGGTTGCTTCATTGCTTAGCTCTCACATCAGCTTTGTCATACCCGGTATACTCAACGGGTTAAATGAGGGGAAGTTTGGAGCAGGACTGTAAAAAAAAACATTTGGTACCTGAAAGTGTCTTGTGTAAGGCAGTAGATTGTGTATGGAGTATAACTGAGCCTCAGACTGGAATTGCCTGATGGGCTTCCCTTTGTAGGGGACTTTTGGCCCACTGCGGAATAAGAAGTAGTTCTCTGAGGAGGTTTGCATTTGGAGAGATCAATGGGAGTGAAGAAAATATCGATAGAGAAACAAAAATTTATTAAATTGAGGTTGTAATGCTTGCCGATAATGTTCAGGTGAAGAGGTCACAAAAGTAAAAGGAAGCCTGAGTTAAATCCAGCTTTCAATGACTTCTGAAACAAAATTCCTGATGACACAGGAGATACACTAAGTCAGCCTCAGTGTTCAACACTTCCAGCAGTAAATTGAAAACAGTATTGTTTCCTGTTTAAAAAGGAGGAAGGTAATGAGCTTGCAGAGAAGAAAAGTCAAATTTGTGAAACAGAAACATGTTCATCTTTCTCAGTTGTGAATTCCTGGAATCACATCAGATTATGCAGATACAGGGTGGGTACATAAAAACACCATAGGAGGTGTGGTGGCATGATAATGCAGATAATGATGGCTAGGATGGAAATGCTGATTTTTTTTCCGTTTTGCATTTAGGGCTTGAAAGTCAGCAAGGTAACACATGACAGTACGTAATTCATAATGTCTAGGTCATGTTTGATGGCTGAACCAAAAACTAAAGAAGTGAATCTTGTGTGTTGATATAATTGCCTGAGACTGAAAAAATATAATGGAGATGAAAGTAATAATGAACTGAAAATCATATTCTTACTTTTTTCCTTCTCTGATGATGCAGTCAATAGCTCCATGCAGCTGGGTTTGAAATGGCTTTTTATCTGTGTAAAAACAAAATACTGTTATAGATGACTGATTTTGAAAACAAAGTAAAGTAATCTAAATGTAAAGACACAAATGAATACTTTTTGCTTACATAAAAATAGAAATGTAAATTGCAAATCTCCACCTCATAGTTAGTGACTATGCAAGATTATACATGTTGTGCAGTTTATTTAGGATCAAAGTAGTAGGAGGCTGATTTTTCAGAAAGGAATCACAGGTTATTTTATTTGACAAGTATTTTTAGAGTGAATAGCATGCATATTTATTGAATGTGACTATTGTTTGTCTTTGAATCAGAGCTGAATTAAACACAGACTTCATAAAAAGTACTCATTTTGAAGTCATTTTTTAACAGTAAGCAAACATTTACTGTTAAGAAGGAAGTGTTGAAAGGGAGCCAGGTAAAGATTATACTAAATTGTATTTTCTTTATGGCATTTAGTCATTGCATTATTGCCCATTCCTACTTTAAGTCACAGGCATATCATATTATATAATTCAAGATAATCCTTACTGAGCGTGAAAATCCAGCATCCAATTTATTGTTGTGTAAGCCATTTTCAACACAGTTGGAATTTGAGTCAATGGACAAATGGATTAAGTCTTTGTACTTGAAGAATTTTGGAGTGTTTGTACTGTTTCAGGTGGGTTCAGGCTTTCTCTCACTTGCCTTCCCAGGGTGTCCTGCATATGGAGGACATTTTAAGGAGTGCATCATCTGAGAACCTTACTTTCTAAGAGCAGGAAAAGAAAGAAAATCATTAATATTACCCACATGTTATTTTTGGATTTTTACACAACTGATGGGTAGGTGTGAGGATTTTATGGAAAAAGAATGTAATTCTTTCTTTTGTGTTAGTTTACCATGCATCAGCCTCCTGTCTTGTGCTGGGGGTGTACTACAGAGGATTATTCTTGGTGGGCCTGCCAAATGACAAGGAATTCCACATGAAAGGCTCGGCAGCCAGTGAAATTGATTTGCATGCAATGTCAGATGAGTATGAAAAATCCAAGCTGATAATGAAAGAAAGTGGTTATATCTCAACAACAAGTTAACTGAAAATTAAATCCTTCATAATTCTATAGTGGTGCAGATGGGTTAGTACATAAGAGTTAACATTAAGAACAGACACCTTATTGCTCCCACATTTATTTGTAAGTCCCAGCACAGGAGAAATGCAGTATTGAGATAAGATGTGTATAGGAACTATGTTCTTAAGTGCTTACTTTTAAATAATGTGCACAGTATTACTTTGTAATTTATTGATGCTCCCCTCTATTGAACTTTTTGTCTGTTTGCTTGTTGTTAAGCTACTGAGATTTACCTAACAATAAAATTATTCTAGGTACTTGCCTGGTTAGTAAAATTGAAACCAAAATGAACAAACTTTGGATTCTCTGTGCTAATAAATAATGCAATGCTATTTGCTGACCATCACAGACATGATTACAGCTTTTGCCTTATCAGAAGAGGACCATTCAAGCTTTGAAATGTATAGTTATGGGATTTGTCAGTTTAATATCAAATACACAGTATGAGTCAACAGTGTGTGGCAATGGAGATTTTAAAATAAAGCAGGAATTAAGAGTACAGTTACCTATTCTATAAATTTGTCTTTATAACTACATGTACTGCTTCATTTAAAAGAGAGCACATGTGGGCTAATCTGGGATTTTCCTCTCAATTTAGTAATTCACATGTAGGTTCATATTGATTCTGAGACAGAGTCTCCTATGCAGAGTAATGCTGAAAGTGCCATTGCTGAAGTCAATCGTTTAAAGTAAGGTAAAATCAGGTTTGCTCCTCGGAAAATCTGGAGAACTCTCAAAGGCTCTGTGTTTTTTTTTTTTATATTACCATACAAACTAATAGTAGCCTGTCTCTGACATCAAGGTATTTGTCCAGAGTGATTAAGCACACTTTTTTAATGTTCTTGCTTCCTCAGTCAGAAGCAAGGCTTGCATGTCCTCTGAGGCAACTGAGGCAGTTGCCTAAGGAAAGAAGTATAGAAGGGTGGAAGAAGAAAAGCTCGTAAAAGAGGGAAAAAAGACTTTGGACATAATAGATGAAGTGGGAGGAGAAATAAGAAAAATAATGGGAACTGAGATGGGGAAAAATGAAATGAAAAGGACAAAAAGAAGTTTTAGAATTAAGAAAAATTAAATTTTGCAACACAAAATGTCTCAAATAAGATATGGATGAAAGAAGGGAAGGCTGAAGAGGTGGATAGGAACCAGAAAAGAAGAAAAGTGGTTTACAAAGAAATGAACTAATGGGATTCTTACTGGCAAATCTAGGGGGTAAACTGAAGGAAACTAGTGAAAGTCAATAGAATAAGAATAATTAAAAGGAAAGTAGGGAAACTCTTTATGACAAATACTGTATAGAAATCCTAGTGTTTGACTAAGGAATCTTCTATCTTCCAACAGGGCAAACTGAAGTAGAATTAGCTGTGGTAAAGGGAAAAGTTGTTTTGCACAAGAGGAAGTCTTAATAGGAAACACATCTTTGTGAAACAACAGAAACTGCATTAAATCAGTGGAGATTCTTTTCTTATAAAAGAATTTTGGCTGAATTGGTGTTCTCTCATAAGTGATATGAAGCCATTTTTGCAGTTGATTTGAAGCCCTTAGTTATATGTATTCCTCAATATGTCAGCCAGAGACAGTTAGGATGACAGTGGAGCTCATTTTCTGGTGCCTGTGTATTTACAGAAGTTATAATGCTGTTTTCTTCCAAAATGAACTCATCCTTATTTCTTCACACTTTTGAGCGATGTAGGTTTGGAAAGAGTTGCCACAGGTATTTGGAGTGACTGGCAGAATGGCATTCAATGCTTTCTTTGGTTTGTGAAAATAATTTGATTCATAATATTCATCCTCATTACTACTAACTAATACTATAATTATATAATGATCTAAAAATACTACTGACTTTTAACACATTAGCTAAAATTTAAAAACACAAGGTAACTATGGTCATTACTGTTAAAATGATAAAATGACTGTTTTCTAGGTACCTGCATATCTTACTTTTGGTAAATTTGTCACACTGTGGAGATCCAGTGTGAGGTGTATGAATAATGTCTATTGACTAGATGTCTATTGAATCCCTCGATTGCTATCTATATAAATCCATGAGAGAAAAGTTGCTTTGTTTAAAACAAAGACAAATAACAATAAGTCTCTGAAAAACTCTGAGAAGTTACCTTTTAATCTGGGGAACTGATTCACTTTTGATATTCTAATATTTAATTTCATTTTAATGGCTATTTTTCAATCTATAAACAATAGATTTTCCTAAAGAAGATTAATTAGGCTTTATTTAATAAAAGTGCTTTACTTCCTCAAAGAATAAAGTATGCATTTTTTATGCTTTTTTAAAAAACTGGCATTAATTTAAAAAAAAACCAATAAAACTTATTCTCAAACACAGTACTATATTAAACAGCTAGTGAAAGATTATTGCAGGTGTACAGCCTTATCATGTTTGGCTTATGCACAGGACAGTTTTGGTTCATAATAAAATGTATTTACAAGTAAGATGTATTTATAAGTAAGATGTATTTATGACAAGTAAGATGTATTTAATTCATGCATTAAAATGAATCCTAAGAATCTATCTGAAGAATGTAATAATGCTCTAGTAAACTAGAGAATGGCTTAGTTGTATCTATTTCTCTTATTTTTATAGCAATCTTTAAAAAAAAGCTCTTTAGATACTTTAAGTCTTGCTTGAGTCTTGTGTTCCCTGCTTCTCTTTAACAAGAAAATAGCTCTTTTCATGTAGCAGGAAAACTAATAAAGAATCCACTTTTGCTATATACCTAAAGCTTTTTATTTAGTGCTTAATTTCTTAAAAAAAAAAAATCTACCTCCTCCAAACTTCTACAGTACTGCCTTTTACTGCAACTTCATTCCAAAATTTCCTTCTATCTTCCTCTTGCTATATCAGACACTTCTTCTGACCTTTGAACTTTTACTTTCCCTATTGCAAAGGGTCTGTTAAGGCAGCAACTGTTTATTCTTGTTTCTCTTTGATGTACCATTTGCTTGTGTGCTCACTAGTTTTTCTCAGGTGACAAAATCTGCCTTCATGTTTTAAGGTTTGATTTAATCAAATAAAACTGGAATGTCATTGGTCTTGAACTTTGGGAGGGACTGTTCCTGTGTAAACTGGAATACAAAAGCAAAACGAAAAGCAAATCTGGTGCAGCAAAGAGAGGAGACAGAAAAGACTCCTGATTATGAGTGTCTTTCATTTTTTTCTCCCATTTTTCATAATTTTCAGTAAAATGTTTTTTTTTTCTGCAAATATATGCATAAAATGCACTGACCTGCAATAAGAACTGAAAGCTTCATCACCAAAGTTTATGCTTAAGTTTTTGATAGAATGTAACTTATCTAGATTGTCAGTATATAATGATAAAACGGTCCCCAGAAAAGAGTGCTTACTGTGATTATCAAATAAGGGCTAGGACAGATTATGATGAACTTCTTGGTTAGAGTTGCTAAGACTTTGAAATACACTGCACTTTAGTGAAAACTTATGTATTGGGTTTACATGTCAAGGTTGTGGTAGTGGGGATGGCTTCTGTGAGAAGACACCAGGAGCTACTCCCATGAAAACAGAGACTGTTCCAGCCACCTCCAAGATGGACCCTTTGCTGGCCAAAGCTGAGCCAATCAGTGATGTTGGTAGCGCCTCTGTAATAACATATTTGAGAAACAGTAAAAAATGCTGCACAACACCAGCTGGGGGAGAGGAGTAAGAATATGTGAGACAAACAGCCCTGCAGACACCAAGATCAGAGAAGAAGGAGGGTGAGAAAGTGCTCCAGGCACCTGAGCAGAGGTTCCCCTGCAGCTCCTGGAGAAGATCATGGTGAATCAGGTTGTCCCCCTGCAGCCCATGAAGGACCACGGTGGAGCAGATACCCCCTGCAGCCCGTGGGAAGGACCCACATTGGAGAAGTTCATGAAGGACTGTATCCCATGGGAGGCACCCCATGGTGAAGCAGGGAAAGAGAGTGAGGAGGAAGGAGTGGCAGAGACAAAGTGTTATGAACTGACCACAACCCCCATTTCCCATTCCCCTGCGCTGCTCAGGAGAGGAGGTAAAAGAGTTAGGAACAAAGTTGAGCCTGGGAAGAAGGGAGGGGTGAGGGAAAGGTGGTTTTAATTTTATTCTTATTTCTTACTATACTACTCTGTTACAATTAATTGGCCAAGTTGAGTGTGTTTTGCATGTGAGAGTAATAGGTAAGTCATCTCCCTGTCTTTATCTCAAGTCACAAGCTTTTAATTGTATTTTGTCTCCTCTGTCCTGTTGAGGAGGAGTAGTGATAGAGCAGCCTGATGGCCAGCCAAGGTCAACGTACCAAAACTTTTTTCTGAGTCTTTTTCAGTAGGTATATATTATCCTTTCTGATGTGAGAGTAAAGCAGAGGAGTGCACCCATATGCTCTCTTGAGTCTTTCAATAATTAACAATTTTATCATTAAAAAGTCACAATCAATTAGCTGGTTTTTTTTTTTTTTTAAAATCAAATTGAAGTAAGAGGCAACTGCATGCAGAAATGCTCTTACCATCGAAGAAGCTGAAATGAAGATTAACGACAAAATATAATAGGTTGATAAAATAAAACATGGAGACTGCGCAGTTTGCAGGTGGGGAATTTTCACTGAGATGACCTTTAAGAAGAGGTGATAGAAGGAAAGTGCTGCCCAGTAAGTGCTATGGCCATCTTATGTCAAAATATTTGTAAGCATGCCAACAACAGGGAACAGAAAGTTTTTGATAGCTTCTGTTTTAAACAAACTGGGAAACAGATGGAGATATGTCCTGAAATTTTGGTTGAAATAGATGAATGTGGGTATGTAAACAAAAACAAGCTCTTGCAAAAGCGGATGTACTATAGTTATGCTCAGAAATGGAGCGGAGTCTCCAACATGCAGAGAGGTATGTGTGTTGCCTGGTTCATACATGGAATATTGCAAGAACTTGAAAGAAGAGATGAAGAAGACTTGGAGCAACCTTCCTACCCTGTGGCCTTCCTCCCTTCTACTGAACATCTGTGGAGCAGCCAGGCTTGTGTGCACAGCTATGGAGAAGAGAGAAGAAGAAACTGAATTAAATGTTAATAAGTGTTTTTTTCTTGGTAAATACAGGTAGAATGATACCTGGTTTAGACACGTAAAATGGAATGTCAACAATGTTTGTGTACTTTTATTCCAGCTTTTACTCCTGCAAAATATTTACTCAACTCTGCCTAAGTTCTTGTGTAACTTTCTTTTCTTTATTAATTTAACATCCTTTAGAATCAAAAGTGTAGATTAAGATGGCAAAGTATTTTCTCCCTCCTCTTTTACCCAAATTTAAATGGCAGTTAAATAGCAAGTCCTTAGAGCACACCTTTTCAGTCCCTGAAACTCTACTTTTGATAGCTGCCCTCGCACGCTAGACAAAGACAGTAATCCGTCATGGATTTCCCTCTCTAAACAACTTGTATAAAAGTGTGCTAGCTAGTACAGTTATCTGTAGGTTTGTTTGGGTTTTTTAAGCAAAAAGGATATATAGAAAATTACAAACCACATTTTTATCATTCTTATGCAAATTAAAAATTATGTGTAGTAAAAGGATAACATTAATAGCTTAACTGTAACTCAAATAATCATCTTAAAATGCAAAGAGACTTTGGTCTTGCTTAAACCCTGAGTACAGATATATATCTAATCCTCTGGGGAGAGGGGTGAGTTCTCAAGAGGAGTTCTGTCTAATGGACAGAGCTAGCATTCAAATATCATGTTGAACCATGATAGCAAAGAGGACGGTCTCCTGATAAAGCTGAGTTTGTGCAGAAGTCATCAAAAGGATGCTGCTGTTGCAGCTCTTGGGACAGTAACCCCCGCTACAGGTAAGTAGTGTTCTCCTTCCTCCAGCCCCAAAACATGATTGCATCACTCTCATAGAGTCCCAGACCACGAGAGGTAGTTTCTCACAAGAAGCTAGCAAAAATATTAGTAACCCACACAGCTTCATACAACCTGAACTCACGTTCTATGATAAAGCTCTAGGCTCCACTTTTTTCTTTTTATCCTGAGGACTTAGTTTAAAGTACTTTCTCTACATTTTATCTCTTGTACTTTAGAAAGACCAAAAATAGAAAGGGGAGGGAAAGGGGGCAAGGGCAAAATGTTGAGTTATGAACTGATTCCTTTAAGTTATTGCCAGGATAGCTCAATGTGCAGTAAGATTCAGGAGCTGGAAGGCAAATCCAAATATGTTGTACAACACTAAGAACTCAAGCTCAGTTACCTAAAGGTATGTCCTTATGGACATACTTGATGAATGTCATCATTGTAGTATGGTGAAAATTGACTTGAATCATTAAAAGACACTTCCACCTTCTTATCTGGCTGTCTTGTTGAAATGTAAAATAGATCTTGTTCTCAACAGTCACTTGCCAAGAAGTGTTCAAGATTGTAAAAAATTAACTTTTGACAAGTGCATTTTCAAGCAATCTGCATCTCTTGCAGTAAAATGCTGCCCTTAATGTCAAAATCTACATATTAATTGATTTCTATGCACTTGTCAGAACACTTAGGTAAGACTTCTCTTGACAAAGAGTTAAATGTGTTTATCAAAGACAGAATGAAATCTAATAAAATAAAAACTAATTGCAAGATTTCCTTGTATCATGACTGCATCATGGGAGAGATCTGTCACTGACAAACTGGAGGGACTTCAGGGTTTTTTTCAATCGGAAACTTTTTTTATTTAGGTAAAGATGTATCAGTTTATGGTAATTCAGGATCTGGCTCTTGGTTGCAACTCAGATGAGGCCCTGCTGTAGTGATTTATATAAGAGAAGTCTACTGAGCTCTCTGCCTGCTTTGACATAACCCCCTTATAAAGGCAGGCATAGATTGATGACTGGTGCTGACAAAGTGAGGGGAAAATCTTCTGCTAGCACCTGGGAGGGCTGAGCTGGGAGGGCAGTTACATGAGCACAGAAAAGTTGTCTTTCCAACAGTTGTCACTGCAAAGTGCCAGAACGCTTGGCTAGTGGATACAACAAAAGTCTTTCCTCAGTGATGGCCAGGATGAGATTTATTCCCTGTGCTGCTGTTTAAGGTACACATAGGTTTCCTTCCTAGGCTGTCCAAAACCCTGAATGGTGGGGTAGAAATATACTGAACATGTATAAACTTCATTGGTGAGATTTGAACACTGTGTGTGTGTGACAGTTTAAAACAGAAGATATGCAGCAGATTTCTAAGTTCCTTAAAACTGAGGAACAAGATTCTTAGCGGCCATTTAACTTTTTTTCCCTTTTGCTTATTTTCCTTAACATTTTCTCTTTTCTTTGAGAACAAGGCCACCTGAATGCTGGCTGATCCATCTTCTCTGACAATTTGCTAGTTATGGCCATGTCCAACTTTATGGAACTTTTCATCTATGCAGCTCTGTTGTATTGTGAAGAACAGTGTAAACTCCTGATTTGAATTCAGAATACAGCATTAGCAATAAAACCAGCCTGAGCAACTTGAAAAAAAGAAGAATATGAAGCAATGAGTTCAGGTACCATAGAGAACTGACAATAACAGCAACATGATCCTGCCTGAGGATTATTAAAGTTGTAGAAAATGTTGTCAATGACAAGAAAGGGTTTGATCTTTTAAAACGGTAATTTCTTATGAAACTGCATACGTCCAAAAAACCAGAGTGAAGGAACTGAATCACAAAATTAAATAATTAAGTTAGTTTGGCAGCATACTATATTTCTAAGTATTTAGTATGACGTGAATTTTAAAGGAAACACTCATATATTGTTTTTACCCTGACATTTTTTTACCCCTTCAAAATATCAGTGTAAAAAGGTCTGTGTAACTAAAATATAGTCTGAAAACATCACAGGACATAACGTGGATGAAAGGCTCACAGAAGCTTGTTGCCATAAAATTTGTGTATTCTCAATGAGTTTCCTTGCAATGCAAAATTTTGGAGAACTTGTGTGTTAATCTTTTAAAAGATATTATATTAATGGAACAAAAGGCAACTAAAAAGCTGTTACATTGTTCATTATTTGCCTTTGCAGTTTGGTCCCCAAAACCTAGAGCACAGTGCAACCTCCCAGTGACAGCTACCAAACAGCAGAGTAGAGCTCTATTCCTGACACGAAAAAGGGGAAACTGAACTGCAATTAAACATCCCATGGGACTGCCATTAAATTAGTTCATATCCACTTCTTCTTACAACAACCCCTTTTACTGAGTGCATCTATCTTGATGATATTTTATCTGTGATAATGCTTAAAAGTGAAGGATTTCATCTCTTTCGCAACATTTCTTTGAGCAGATGGCTTTTAAGCTTGATGAAGGCAGATATTAAATGGCCATTTAGGACTGTGTCTGAAGATGCCTGTTGCATATTTTTGTTTTGCAGAAATTGCGTTCCCATTCCATTTTTACCTTTCTTCTTCTGCCATCTTGGCTATGGAAGCTGACAGCAGAAATGACTTCTGCTTCAGTAATACTGCTCTGCATTCTGTCGGAACTACCAACACTCCCCAAAAATGTACTTTACTTTTTGAAGTCCTGGACTGATTCTTCCTGAAGCATCTAAACAATTAACTTTTGGTTTATTGGCACTCGCTTATTTTTAGTTCAGTTAAACTAATAATTTTCCTTTTTTTCCTCCTCTGTGTGCATGCATTTCTACTGTGCAAAGTGCATTTGAAATGGCTTGCATGAAACCCCACTGTCTTCACAGTGTGTCTTTGCACCTAGAAACTGACAATAAGATTTATTTCTGTGCATCTTTGCTTACTAAAGAAGTCTGTTCTGTGCAGCGATAGTATTCTGAGAAAATGTGAAGGCGGTTGATCATATTCGCTTTTAAGTGCCTTAGCAGTCATCATTTCACAACCCTTTCAGAAATCTGTTGCTAAATGTTTGCACTATGAAAGCAGTACTGTGGATTTGGGTATTCTGTGCACTTCTTCATATTTAGTATATTGCAAAAACAAAGGGGAAAGATTTTATTTAGGGTTTGTGTAGCTTTTTTAGATTTGGGTAAGGAGTGGGGGATCATTTTACATGTGGAGAACAAGCCACAGCTGCAGAAAGCATATTCTTTTAACTTACAGTTCAACTTTGCTCACTTGGCATTTAATAACCAGGGGTATAAATCAAAGTAGCCGTATGTTAGTCTGTTTTTTAATCAGAAAAATACCTATACAAGGTATAAACCAGTACAATATCATTTAGAGAATAGTGATTCATAAAGGAATTTCATATGGAATAAAATTGTGATAACTTCATAAAGATCAATTTGTAGAAATCTTAGACAGCAGAGACATTGCTTGCATATTATTAAAAAAAAAAAAAAGGACTGATATTCCAGAGCAAATTCACTTTTTTCTTATGCTTCTGCATCTTGAGGAAACCTTACTGGGGAGTGCTCTGTTGGTGAACCAGGCTGCCTTTACTCCTGAGCAGATGGATAGCAGAACTAAATACTTGTGAATGAGTACTCACCTTGAAAGTGTCTCTGCCCACTATATTCTTCTGGCAGCTTGTATTGCTGTAGCAGGTCTATGGTTTTCCTCCATAATCTGCAAAATACATAAATTCCCAGAACTTCATTTACACATGAGAATAAAATGTTTGTTAATGTCTTAAAAAAGACAAAATGGAAATAAGTTAGTATAAAAATATGCAAAAATTGTTGCTACTTCAATAGGATCTATTAATTGATATGCAATGATAAGAATTGTTTGAATTTAACATTTAAGCAAATAATGTGCTATTTTCTGTCCTTTCTGTCATTCATGCACCCACAACATTAACTCAGCATATCAGCCTGTGGTTTGCCTCCATCTTTTTTCTTCGCAGTTTTCTCCACCTAACCCTCATAAATTAATGTTCTTATGCATGTTATTAGTAAAATTCAGTACTTCTTCACATTCCCAGAATAATGGTTAAGTAAAGAAAGAAAAGAAAAAAGAAAAAAAAAAATTGTCCTATAACTTAGGACACTTTTAGTTAAAGGTGATAATTCTCAGGTGATTTTCAATATTTTGTATGGGGCTACATCCATAAAAAACCTCTTATTTTCTTGCTGTCACAATGAAAGAAGAGAAAAAGCAGGTAAATTTTCCAAGTCATCCAGTTTGTTTCTGGTTTAGCAATATTGTAGTCAAAATTAAGTGTGAAATTTTAAGGTTTAGAGCACTCACAATGAACAAAAAAAATCTCTTCACAATGAAGATGGTCAAAGAACATCAAATACATACAAATAACCTCAGATCAGGGAATACAATACATTCACACTCGTTCTAGGACAACACATATAGTTTGTGACATACAGTCACTATTCTTTAAGATAAATGAATATAATTACACTAAACATAATTTCAGACTTTTCTACATCTAGAGTGATTTGACTTCCTCAGCTGTCATGGAATATAATTTAATTGGATATCTAAGTAAGATGTTAATTGCAAATACTGTTGCAGTTAAACAGTAAATTTTTACTTTAGTCAAAATTGAATCTTGATAAAATCTTCCTATATTTTTCAATAATAATTTGAAATTAACTTTTTGCTAACTTTTGGAAAATTGGGAAGTGCCAAGCTAAATCTTAAGCCATTGGCATGGTTAAATATTAATGGTGTAAGCCAATGTCTCTTGACAAGGCTTCCATTTCCTTGTAAGTAAGGAAACACAATAGTATGTTTCATTTGGTAATTCTATCCCAAATTTTAACAACACAGCTGTAATATGCTTCATAATGTACAATCTATTGATGTTTAAAGAAGTTGATTGGTTTGTATCATGGAAAGTATTTATCATATAATTGTACTACTGAGTAATCTGTAAAAACAATAACAGGTTATTGAATTGCAAAACATTCTTCCCAAAACAAATGAATGAATGTTCAGTCTTTGTTGATGTATACAAATTTGACAAATTACACAGCATTTTAATGACTGCCATGATCAGTATTCACTTTGTCAACAGTGACAAAAGAAGTTTTCAAGATTATGATGTCAGTTTGTCTGCAGCTGCTGCTATGTGTAAGTGACACATAAACATGTTTTAGCTTTGCTTTCAATGTATTATATACAATACATTCACCAAAGAGTATATTGTCCTGAAGATAATCCCAATTAACTTCAAAATTTTGTTTTGCAATATCAAATTCAGTTTGGAGTTCACAGATCAAGACATAGTTCTGAAGCTGAAATTACCATTTTTAAGCATTTTGGGAAGACATCCAGGCGTTTTTTTTTCAGTGATGTATTTAGTATAATAATTAAGATGTTCGTAGTTTAACACTAAATTTCTTACTTTTCCACTGGCTTTCTCTTGACTTTTGAAAGACTTTGTTGCATGACTAATTGCATGTTTCTTTGGAATTAAATAGTTAAATGTTCATATTTGTGATTTTTGTTTATCATTTTAAAAAATCTCTGACACTTAAGAATTTTACTTTTTCTTCTGAATACAACTTTTGTATGATATCAGCTATTGTCTTATACAGCCTGAGGAATTAAGACAGGAAGAAAGGGGGTGAATAACTGGTTTCCAAACTGCATTTCACAATTTATTGAAAGATTTGGAAAAATGAAAGTTCAAGAAAAAGCAAGTTTAAGAGAGTAGAATATGGCTCCTCAGACTAGTAACTTCAGTCAGAAGACTGTAAAAATGAAGTTGTCTTTGAGTGTTTTTTATTTTATTTATTTATTGTTTTGGTTTTAACTTATTTGACAGTTTTGAAATGCACATTATTACCCATTTAATTTTAATACCAAAAAATTCATCACACAACTTAACTGTGAAGAACCTTCAAAAAATGTGAAAATTTATCATTATCCATAGCTTAAAAATTTAGTCTCCTCTTGACTGGTGTTTGTTTCAGTGTAGAAGAGATCTAAGTATACATGCATGGATGCTTGCAGTTAGCAAATCAATATGAGTATTTAATGCACAGTAATGGAAGGAAATGACACTAATTCAAACTATTCAAACTGTTATTGCATTCTTACTAAGGACAGAGAGTCCTGTCACAGTACACCCAGCCTAAGCGCTTGCTGCAGATATGTTGATTTCCTTTCAAAAGAAGACAGCAGTTAAAGACACTGGAGAAGAAGCAGAAATTGAACCATTAATAGAGCATAGGTCTTCTGAGTCCCAGTCAAATACCTCATTTCTTCAGCCACACAAAGCTGTGGCTTCGACACTCGTCAATAATAATCACACCTGGAAATAAGCCAAGTGAGCAAAATGTGAAATTTAGTATAGATAAAGGTATGCAGGCAATAAAAACTTAGCTTTTGACTTGTGATGTAGCCTGTCATAATTATGACTGCAGAAAGCATTTGTCTTTGATTTACATAGCCTTTTCCAGACAAAATCTGTGTTTAGCATCCCCAAGTTTAATAAAAATCACCTAAGTGGCAAATACACTAGCAAAACTCAAAAAAAAAAAAGGTCTATCTCACCTTTCAAGGTCCTTCCACAGGTTTTATAACAAATGACAAAGGAGATAGAGTCAGACAACTGCTGTAATAGATAGGAAATTCACAAATGTTCCCAGCCTTTTTTAAACTCATTTTAACCATGAGCTACATGATTTATTTCAGAGTAACAGGATTAGTGAATATCTTTTGGTTGGCAGATGCAAAAAAACCCTCCATAAACCCATTTGTCACTCCTAGGTGGCAACTGTAAAATTATCTGCAATAGGAAAACAGCCTATGGAGTAACGGATGAACATGATACAGAAATATATTTAGCCAAGTATTATATCCGCATCAATGCTGTTCTGACAATAAGAACACTGAACACAGAGCATTTGAGCTTACATCAGCTTAGACACTTGGCCTGTGATTTCTGTAGCATATGATTCAGTATGGCTGATCCTCTGATACAGTTCCACTACAGGAATCTTTTAAATGAAAGCAGTTAAAGACAAACCACTAATGGAAAAGCCTACTTTCCTCAACATTTTTATTTTCATCCCACATAAGGTTTGTCTACCTGCAGGGAAGCATAGAGATACTTGTGCAAGCTGCATATAAAGCTAGCTCAGGTCCTGAAAACAGCCTTGCTAAAGCAGCATTGTCTTCCAGAGGATCTCTGTCCTGTGTTAGCCCAATTTCTCCTAAGCCTTTGGCAATCAGTAAATAAACCCAGCTGAAACATTTCTAACTTACTAGCCAGCACAGACATATTCAAATGGGAGAGCAGAGGATGCTAAACTACACTGGGTCCTCCTCCACAGTCTCTTCGACTCCATCAGTGTCTGCAAGAGGAGACAGCAATGTGTAGCTGCATTGCAGTCAGCGAGGACTCATCAAAACTCTCCTTAGCATTTGCAGTTCCACCTCGACACCAGAAGTGAGAAAAAGCTTTGCAGCCTCTGTCTGTAACACAGTGGTACAGGCAGGGAACAGTGATGTTACCAGGTTTTAAAGCTAACAGTAATGTAAGCAGTCATGGAAGGAAGGAAATAAATTTAGTCACTTAACATCTGAGCAACTTGCCTCATTGAAATTGAAAATGTTCCCATCTTTAAAATTGTATATATATAAAACCTATTTTAAGAAAATTAAAAAATGCCATGGAATTCATTTTTTATAAGAATGGTTAGTATGGTCTTTGGTTGCATCTCTGTGTAACCTCTCCTTTGTCTACTTTTCTGTAAGGGAGGAACCTTTTTCTGAGAAAGCCATGCTTAAAATTACCTTAACTGCAAGAGCAGGCACAAATCTTTCCAACTTCTTTACCATCTTTCATTTCTGAGAAGAGTTTCCTTCCCACTCGCTCAGACTACCCTTGATGAGACGCATTATAGGAGGTTAGTAAGCCATTGAAGAGGATGTGACTTCTTTTCTCTATGGCCTATTTACAGCAACAAAAGCTTTGCTATTGAATTGACTTTCTAGAGAGGAATTGATAATTTTAATCTTAAAATTATCAATTTTAGTATCATTTAATGCACAAAAAAATCATTAAAAGTGTTTTGCATTTTCCAAAGTTCTTTGCTGTATTATAAATAGAGATATTCAAGTGTACTTGCATTTGCCACAATTTTCAGTTTGATTTTTAAGGTCTATGATACTGTGGCCTGATCTTTTTTCTAGACCTCTTGATATTAAAACATTTTTCTGTCAAGTGTGTAAATTAAAAAAATGCAACTGAACACATCTTTATTCAAAAACATAATCCAAACATATTAATATGTATATTTTTATATTTTCAGAACTTTCCCTCTAAAAAGTAAACTAAAAATTTGGTGAGGATATACTTCATATAGTAGTTTAGTTAAGTAGTACTGAAGGGTTTTACTGTGATTTATTTACATGAATACTTTAATTATTATAAATTTATTTACTTGTATTTTCCCTTCCATATACTCTTTGATATCCAAATCCACATGAGGAACTTTATTTGTAGCTTTATTTTAAAATAAGGAAAGAAAGGCCTTTCATTTCAATGTGCTGAAATTAAGGGTCTTTAACTTTCTTTTGGTACTGTTGAGACAGATATTTTCTCATTAAGTTGTAAAATACCACAAAGTAATGTGCAGGAACTAAAAGGGGAATGCAAGGGATCATTCCTCTGGAGAAAAAGACCCAAGCTTTTCTCATATGTATCATAACTTATATGGGCATATATCTACCTTCACTGTGTCACAGAATGGCTTGGTGCATAAAAATAAGGAGAGAGAGGCCAAAGCAGAGGTTACAGACTCTTGATGTGATACATTGGTTTGGCTTTAAGTTCCAGTAGCATTTAACCAGTAAAAGTTAATGGTGCCTATCTGGATATGAATAATCCAGTCTTCTTATTTAGAAGAACTTCTTATTAGTTTTCTTATTTTTTTTTAACAATAATACTATGGGGCAAACAAATACCTTTATTTGAAAAGCGGCACTTAGTGTGGTGCGGGGGGGGGGAAACAAACTGAGAATAAATTCACATAGGCTCAAGCAAACAGAAAATAAGCTTTCTGATTTGTTAACAGGTGAAGACCAGATACCTTCCTTACCAATAACTGATGCTGAAATTATTTCTCCGTTTAGAGTGAAGTCCAGCAGACAGACAAGAATACTCTACATCTATGCCAGTGATTGAAACCTAGAAATATTTTTGTTAATATTAAGTATTAGGTCTATGTGTAAAGTAACAATCAGAGCAAAAATGTATGAAATCACTGCTGTTGCTACCTTCTGAATTTTCTCAGTAGAAAAGGTCAAGTAAGATAATATTGATGCCCAAGTGACATTAGAATGAAGTGTGGAAAAATTCCCTTGCTTATACCTGGTGGCTCCTGAAAAGTAGGCCCTGCCTTGTGTTATTTAATATTGTATGTAGTCGTACCACTCCTGGGCATTTATTGAAACTATGATTCAAGTTGCTATGTTAAGAGCCAAACTGATGATACATTTATTGAGCAGCCTCAATTCCATATGGAAATAGAAGGCCGCGTCCTTGTTTGTTGTACAACACAATAAATTCATTGGTTAAAAAAAATGAAACACTATGCAACTGTTGAGATAGGAATCAAAGGCTAATACCTCACTACCCATAGCATTTAGTTCAGTGGTTAATATTTGATATTTCAGGAAAAGGTCGATCAATGAAGACAAAGAAACAAATGCAAGGGATGTAAGATTTGAACTAACTCTTGAGAAATAAAAGTAATTCATAATAATGCCAGGTGTGTGCTAATTTGAAAAGCAGTGATGGAAGTTTTATAAAACATTAGAACAGTGGCACTGGTTAAACCAAAGGGCTGAGTAGTTCAGCATCTTTCTCTCTAACAATGTTCAAGAGCAGATACCCACAGAGAGTAGCAAAAAGAAAGCGAGCACTATAACAACTTTCTTTTGATCTCTCTCCCAACCTCTGACAATGTGTAACAGGGACTTCCTGGGTGTGAGGTGACTTCCATGTGCTCCATTATTCTCAGCGGGTTCTTTCTGCTGTACAAAAATTGTTAGCATTTTAATGATGAATAGAAGAGCTTGTCAAAACTCGGGACTAATCTTCCATGCGAAAGTCTGTTCTTGTTTTAAGATCTTTTGGTTGAATCAGAAGAGAAGAATGGAAGGGGTAAGTTCTTTGATACTGATGTCCAAATTATAATGATTTTTAAATTTTAATAATCATTATATAAAAAATAAAGATTATATAAGTTTTATCACAGTGTAAACATTTTCAGTGTAAACATTTGAAACAAAAGTGTTGAAATACTTAATTCAAGGTATGACTAGAACACTTGGATAATAATTATGACTGGATTTTTTTTATTATTATTATTATTATTACTATTATTATTATCTTGTGAGAAACAGCTCTGTTCCCATAGAAGGTTTGATTTGGAAATTTTGGCATTTTCCAGTAAAAGAAATATTACAGAAATTTCCAGACTCTGAAGTGAAAAGCTTTTCTCGCTCATGGCATTATGCATTCCGTTACAACTACCTTACTACCTTATTTTTCCTTATTTTGTCTAAACAGTAGTTACTACTTCTTTTTTGCTTTTCTTTTAATAAAATCTTTTCTTTTTTTGTTTTTTTTCGAGGCGTGTTAATATACAACAGGCAAATTGAAAGTATTTCCTTTCCAGTGCCATAGAGTATTGCCTCAGTTTTAAGAACTAGGATGCTCTTGTACCCTTTGATTCTGCCTTTAGGCAAGCACTATTTCAAACTTGAGTATAATTTAGTCAAAGTTTGAATGAGGGCTCAAGATCTCAAAGGTGATTCCTTTTCACTGAGTGACTGAAAAAGGAGAAGGGAAACAAATCATTGCCCAATGAAGAAAAGAGTGACACATGAGCTCAATCATATTATCAAACAACAGAGACTCCTCCTGAGGTAGAAGGAAAGAGAAACCAAGACTTTACACTTGCCAATAACAGGATAAGATTTTATTCTGTTCTGACCGAAATTAAACAGTCTGTCTTCATTTTCTTGTTGGGGTGGCTGGCATTTTATGCCTCAGCAGTACCTAGTTAAACCACTTTTTTTCTCTACCGAGGGTAAACCAAATAACCTTGCATTTTGCAATTCTGTTAACTCTTTCGTAAGTTTGACGCAACAACAAAAAACTTTTTTTCTTTTCCTGTACTGTTATTTTAAATATTTGTTGTTATTTTTTAAGACATCAACTTTCTGATCAATCAGTGTCAAATACGATTTTTTTTTCTCCAGCCTAGGTAATATAGTACCCAAAATTTGTATAACTCAAATTTTATTGTTTATGTAGATAAATTTGCTCTCTATTCTTGATTTTTAAGCCTTTCCTCTTCTAGGGTGATAATATCATCAATACTACTACTACTACTACCACCACCACCACCACTAATACTACTATTAACAAGTTGTTAATATAATGGCAAAAGCATGGTTGTCTCAGGACAAATTAAAATTTCATGCACAAAGGCAGACATATAAAAAAATTAACAGTGTGATTAATAACTATAACAAACTATTAGAAGAAAAACTGGGTTTCAGTTCAAATTTGGGCACTTTTATTTTAAGCATAAAAAGGTTTTTGTGGGAATAATTAAGCAAAGGTTTAATGGTTATGACATACAGGGTCATAATAACAATAGCATTTGGTCATAGCCATTCTGCATCTAGGGTTTCAGGTTATTAAAAATATAAAATACCTTGTGGTCTCATAATTAGATGCAGATGAAATAAGATGAGCAAAAACATGCTCCCCATTCTCAGAAAAAAAAAATCCAGACCTGGAGATTAGTCATTCCTTAGATTCCTTACCTACTTGGTGGTAGTTGCTAGCATGTCCCTATTACAATGCCTTGAGCACAGACACAAGCATAACTGGAAGAATATCATATACAAGAACCAAGACTATGGCTCATGCTACTGTGAGAAACTGATCACTTATTACCGTCTTTTCTGTACCAAAGACTACTTCTGTACCGCAGAATCAAACTGGTTAGTGTTGGTGAAACTACAGCAGCTACATAAAAGGTCCACTTCAAGATGCTTTTAGACAGCAAGCAGTAGTGATGGCCAGCAGAAATTCTCTTCTACTTAGAGAGCAAGCGCGATAGTAAAGGCCTTATTGCTTGGGGCTTGGCTCTGCTGAAGCTATTTTAAAGAAAACTGTAGCACCAAGTCTACTTTATGAGTCATTTTAAAATTTCAAATCTGTGCTGTCAAATTTGGCCTGTCATGGCATATAGGTCCAAAGTCAATTTTTTATGGTGTTTAGCTAGATAGCATATCTAATTCAAGTGGTCATATTTTGTAAGACAATTGTTAATCACAGCCGTGTCGTCTGAAGTTACCTACACTCCAGTTAGCTCTCTGGGGAAGGAAGCACTCCCAGTTTCAGTTTACCAGGAGCCTCTTTTAACAGTGGAAGGACCTTCTGTGTATGGGTAAAATCTCTTAGACGTACTTTTGACACTCTCATGACTTTTACAGTAGCCAATGATTGTTTTAGGAGAGTTTTAGGACAGAATCTGTCACTGCTTATGAACAGTGCTGAGGAGCTTTTGTTTGCAAAGTTCAAGAACCATAGCTTTCAAAAATTTATAATCCTCAATATGATGACAGTGATAAAATTTCTCAAATATCTAAAAACACTGTTAAAGCTAGCTTTTTAGACTTTTGTAGCACAAGGCAGCAGAGTTGATCAAAAGGCATATTTAATTTTTTTTTTTGTGAAAATCTTAATAGACTTCATAAGTAACTTGTATGACTTGTATATATGTCTTATTCTACGCATTGCTTAAAAACAAACAGGGAGAATTTTCTGATGATAACCTTGATAACCTTCCCATATTCTGAGGCTGCTCCTGAATGACAGAACTGGATACACTGTGCACCGCAGGGAGCTGACAAAATTTTTTATTCTTGTTACAGCACAGGAAAACTAACAAGGTAACTGACTGTATACTACAGAGTACTCTCAGATTTTGGAGGCTGTCCAATCATAAATATGTTAGTCTCATAATGTGATTGCATTACATTTAAAACTAAACTAAATTAATACATCATAAACAGGACTAGTTGGAAACTGGCAGACGAAATAATTTCCTACATAAGAGAGAGGATAAAAAATAGTTCTTTTTTTAAAAAACTCTCTCACTTCCATTAAAAAAATTAAAACACAACCAAGACTGCAATTCAGAGTTTAAAAGTAATTTTCCTCTAGCCTCTGACCAGTGCAGAAATACTTTCAACAGTAAGAAAGTCAGGGGATGAGATAAACACTGAAGTTCTTAAACTTTAAATATGAGCATGCCCTCATAGCACCCAGCAGTAACTCTGCGAAATGCATGTGAGCTTATTGTTAGGTCACTGATGGTACTTATGTATTGAATGATCATATCAGCGAAAGGTTAAAGCCTGAGTTGCTCTCTGTTCCATCAGTATAGTCCATGAAGTAAATGTGATTACTCTTCATGTAATGTTGTCTCTCTCAGAGCTTTGTAGATGAGTTCTTGGAAACTTTACACTATGCACTAAACCATGCTCTGCAGCAGAGGAACTCTTATTTCTTTCTTACAGGTGGGAGAATAAGTCTACACACAGATTGCCTTTCTCACGCTCACATGCAAGTGAGTGATGGTGTCATGAATCGTACTTAGGATTTCCCAGGCACAGTGGAAGCCTGGAGTGCAGAGTTAGTCTCAGGCTGTGATGGACTGACAGGCTAACTCCAACACACCCCCGTGTTAAGATGTAAAGAATGGAGTCAGACCACCCAGAATGGACTCACAGACACTTCTTTATTGCAGTATAATGGTATAGAAATTAATGCTACTCTGGACAGATTCTTTGAAGCTATTAATCTGGGACTCTTGTCCAGCCTGACCTCTACTTAACTGTGATTCCCACCCAACTCTAGTTATTTGGAAATGAAGCTCAGGCTCCAGCAGGAAAGTGAGTCAAAATGTAACCTTACCTCCTCCTTCCTGAGACATAACAAATCACAGGCTTAGATCACCAAGGAAGACAAAACAGTTTTGGAACTACCTGCCTTAGTACAATGTATTTATAATTTTTACCTATTCCCACCATTTTTCTCTGAATTACCTACCAAAATTTGGTACAGAGACTCTTTTTATACTGAGACAGAGACAGTCGATAGCCCTTTACAGTTGCTGAGTCATAGTCCTCCTTATTCCACAACTCTAAAGCAGTCTTAAAGTTGAGAAGAGGGTGTAAAGCTAATTACTTTATGACAAGATGCTAATAAGAAATGGTCTGGAGTAAAATATGTCATCCTAGACATAGTAAAAAACATGATAAATAAACCATGGAGAGTGGAAACAGCAGATAGACATGAAGTGAGTTATTACTCAGGGGTGAGAGGAAAAGGGAGATGAGAAGAATTAGTGGAGATGGGACAATGAGATGAGTACACTCAAACGGCAAGTGTCTAGCCTGAAAGATACCACATTTAGTGATTGAAGACAGGCAGTAATAGATCAGCAGAAAGAATGAAGTATGTTAAAGTAGCACAGCAGGAAATGGGAACACAGACACACTTTTCATCATGGTTCAGAAAACATCACTCAGACCAGTTGTTCCCTACTGCAGTGTCATGAAGGCAGCAGATGGCAAAGTGCTAACTGCACCAGAAGGCTTTAAGAAATACTGGGGAGAAAGGAAAATAAGTTATAAGCATTTGGGGAGAATCCAAGATTGAGGCTAATGAGTTATTACTGGGAGAAGAGAGGCCTTCAACTCTTGTGGTGCAGAAATTAAAAATACAATGGGGAGGAAAATAAAAGCGTTTAAGCTACAAGAGGCCCTTGACAGAGATAGTACTGTGACTGAGTTCATAAAGGAGACTAATAACTGTGCAATTAGCATGTTTTCAGAAAACTCATCCATGCAAATGGGAAGCAGAGGAGAGGCCCTGAATTCTGTAACAAATCAGCCCACATCGAAAGAAAACCTCAGGGGACAGCGTGAGCCCTGCAGAACAATGGCATTTGTCTCACCAGCTATTTTGCTTCTGCTGTTGCTGCTGCATGTCACCCTAAAATGGACCTTAAGCTAAATGAAGTCAGTGTGGGTTATTTGTGGTAACATCACAGGAGGGTTAGAAGAAATCAGGATTGGGGGAATACCCCTCCTCCCCACACTCTGCAGAATATTCCTGATGGAAAGGCCAAGACATATATCACCCATCCTCTCTGTGCATCATGGATTTTCAGAAGCATTTCATATTTCCTTAGGTAAAGGCCGTAAGTGATAAAGTGCTGGTATTTCTGGGCTGTGTTTCCTTACCCTCTTTCTCAAACTAGTTTTAATGAAGTGCCATCATCTAACTTTTCAGCCTGAATTCCTTCCTCACGTCCTTTAGCAACTTGGGACTGCAGCCCCAAACTACTTGGGGAACAGTAAAAGGATTAATAGTCTTCTGTCTATGCAGATACTCAGATCAGAAAGCCATACCCCCTGACCACTCAGCACTGTATCTCAGCCTGTGGAATTTCCTTTCATTACTTCTTCACCCATTGTTTCTTTCAACTTGTGTCAATATGTTCACAAATGCATACATGGTAAAGAGTCCTAATTTAATATCAATTAGCTTAATAAAAACCAGTTTACTTATGGATGTTGAAGCTGTTGTACAAAGAATAAACATATACCGCTTATCAGCTAAGTGTTAGCTAACTTCAAGCTTGTGATAACAAAACATGTAACGGAAATAGTTTGGAGAATGTTACTTAAAAGCACTAGGAGTTGGAGGACTGCTTTATGGACATTTGTTATTTACAAACAGTTCTACCCATCTGGTTTATATGTTTTTTCTGCACTCATAACCAGAAACTGACACAGGGTACATCTCTTCAGTAGTCTAAAGAAATGCCTGCAGTTCTGGCAGATGTACCCAGCATTGTACATTAGCTAGCTATGGTCCTGATAGCAGCAGAGCCACCACAGAATGGACCTTAGAACAGACTATGCAGTCGCAAAGCCTCTGATGAATTTTGCAGTCTGTTTCATCACAGACTGCAGAGCTATTATCAGAGCCAGAACAAGCTAATTCAAAGTTAGGTGAAGAAGGTTTCCATAAGCCATAGAGATTCTTGCGGACTGCAGGGCAGAAATACTCTGAATGGGTACCAAAATTTACTTGTAATGGCTTTTGACAAATTCTTCACTTTTTAGCAAGAACGTTTGGAGCCACTATGATTGTTGCTTCAAGGGCCAGAGCAATGTGTCTGGGGAGCTCGTCAATGAGGAAGAGATTTGTTTCAGGCACATAATGTGAGGAAATCTTTACTTCTGGGTCTGCTCTTGCTGGCAAAGACCAATAGCATATGCTGGTGATGACTTCTGCTGGTGAAGAATTAAACTTTTTGCAGGTTGTGTTTCATTTTTCCCCCCAGAGTTTACTTAGTAAGGAAAAAAAAAGATCAGAAATGACAAGGATGTTTAATCAAGAGTCCCACCACAGCTTCTTGGGCAGTAATGACTACAAATAAAAGTATTTTCTTTATTTGGAATAGGGAAATTTAAAAGGAACTGAGCAAACTGATTGACTTATTATGAAAGAGGGAGGATGGGATGGAGGAAGAATGGGAATGACTGCTTCATAAATTCTCCCTTTAGAAAGAAGCGATGTCAAGTTTAAAAGCATAACAAGACAAGGCTGTTTAAAACAATAATGTAACATACTTAAACAAAAAAAAATTATTGAAATACATTGTTGGATGCAACATATAAGGTTTCTAAGTGTTACAAATATTTCACACCAATAATTTTCAATAGTGACCTTAGTAGACTAATCTTACCTTTACAAAGAGGTGACAATTTTTTGTGTGTGTGTATTTATTCCTCCTATGGCAAATCTTTTTATCTGAGAGATACTTTCCTTTTTTTTTTCCTGTCTATTCTCTTACTTTGCCTCTGCAGGGATTTAGTGCACTGACAAAAAAATTTCCATATGTTTTATTACTTTCTTTATATTTTTTCCTTATAAATCTCATACTAAAGGAAGAGGAGGCATGCAATTTGGTCATGCCAATAATATAACTGTTCTATGCAGCTTTTCTCAGCAGAGGTCTTTATATGCCACTTTAGTCAGCTAGGATAATCCAGGTGCTTCTGAATCTTCAAATACTTTGTGTCTGGAGATCTCCGAACCCTGACATTTGTACAGAAACTCATTTTGATATTAAAAGCTTAACTGAAAGCTGTGTAAAAGCAGGATCAGGACCTGTTATGAATACCTTTTGGTCCATTTTTTTACTTATAAAATATGATGGAGTATATAGGATTTAGTTTGCCATAAAGGAATACATTAAATAATTGTTGCCTTTAATTACATCACTGGTTTTGGAGAGGTAATCTCTTTTCAAAAATTAGTAAAAGACATAAAAATATTTAATGATAGAGTGACAAAAATTGAAAAAGAAATTCAGATACACGACAGAATACATGGCCTGAAATTCATACTATGTTGGGCTATGTAAGAGGGGAATAAATTATAACCGACAGTGCCTTCATTCTGAAGTATGTGTCTAGTTTGGCATTTATACTACCTATGGTCATTGAAAACAAATTTTGCACAAATTTTATTGGAGTAGTATTTTGAATATTCAGGGGTAAAGTATACTTATCATCAACACGCTTAAAGAAATATGGGACTTTTGTGCCTTTTAATAAAACTAGGAATTTCTTTGGGTGCAGTATAGCCTTTGAGTTTCAGTATTTGTAAGTGGTATTTTAACTTCTGCAGATTTTGAATCTCTGTTGAACTACTTTGCTGTAAATGGGCAAGAAGAGCTGCACTGTTTTACTAAGCAAGATGAGAACTTCTTAGGCTTTAGTTTCCCAAATGTTTTGCTTGCTTTTTATTCCACTTTTCAACATAAAATGGCTTTGGAAACCTAGAAATAGTACTAATATGTTAGCAAAAATGAACACCATTCTTATTTTCTCTTACAAAATGCTGTTTGTATTATCAAGATCAAACATTTAAAGTTCAAGCAACAAACATTTAATGTCATTTACAGCAAATCTAAGAATTGGGTGCAAAATCTGTGATACTTAATGGAAATACACCCCAGACACTCCTACATATTTTATGTCAGGTCACTGCAGTGCAATTTGTCATGTTATTCATTTACAGGAGTGAATCAGAAGAAAAGATAATATTTAAAAGTGTGAGGTTATTTAATTGTTACATTTTAATGGCTTGTCAGTTTAATAATAGTTTATGCTAAGTAACTTTAATACAAGGAACGCTTTGTAAAATTACAAAGATTGAAAGGTTATCATGACAATCATCCCACATAGTTCCTACACAGCTGACTCTGAGGACACTACCTGTAGTTTACTGGTAGTTATCATAAGAGAGTCTCAAAACTGTAGAGGGGCTGTGCGTTAGATGGTTGTTCATATTCCTTTGCTGTACGCTACAGCAAACTTTCTGAGTATAAAAAGAGACTTAGTAGTTACTGCACATTAAAGGAAACATATATGTACTGTGCATCGAAAACAGATGTGTTGAATTCTGCTTAGCTTGGAGACTGGTTGTGAGAAGAAATGACATTGTACCTAGCACCAAAGGTATTGACTGCTTGCAAATACACGTATATTAGATATTAGCAAACATCATAGCCAGTCTTGTAAGTTTATTTTTATTAAATTAGTGGGAAGAGTAGATTAGCAAAGATTTTGGAATCTCTGAATATGGTTGTAATGGATGATTCCAGGCTGCCTGTGCTGCTACTAAATGTAGGATTCTAATGTGGTGATTTAAGGAGAACTCTGAATCTGTGGTTATAACTATAATGAGATGAATTAACAAGTATTAGAAGAAAAATGCTATGAGCACGGAGAAGGATCTGTTTGTCATTGTTAGGGTGTTAGCCAGCTACTACAGACACTGGTCTTAATGAGTGTGTTCCAAGACTTGTTATATTTCCTCTTAAAGAAAATCTTCTTAAACAAATATAGATATGTGGTTTATAACATTGATCAATTCTTCAAGTACTGTGTTTCTAGAACAGATTTCACAAAGACCAACAGCAACAGCTAAAAAGAATGAAGTGATTTATGCTAAAATATGAATGAGTAACAAGATCTCTTGACCAGATCATGAAGATTTCTTTTTTCTTTTTGGCATCTGAAAACATCAGAATACTTATTTTGTATTTTTCTTAGCTTTTTGTGCCAGAAAATAATTATTTCACACAAGTTCTTGACTCCAGTGTTATCCAATAAAAAGGGGAGAATATAATTTCCCAAAATGGGAGTTTTCCAGTCCAATTTTCACAACGCACGCTTGCTGAAAAAAGTGAGTCTTCAAGATAGGCGTTGCTGTTTGTAACTTCTGTTGAGTTATTCAGTCAGAAGTTTTTAAACAGGCAGTAAGTATAACCGTTTTCACTATAAATACTGCATCAACAAAAGCTGCTCCTATAACTCAGGGTTTCATTTCTCAAACTGCTAGAAAAAGAAATACAACATAAACCTTTAAAGAGTTCTATTTTTTTTTAAATATCCCTGAAGCTGCAGCAGCAGCAAATAGAACAATAATTTTTGTATTGTCTTGCACTAGAAGTAGTATCAGTTGAAGTACTTTCTGCATGCATGTGTTTGGTCCTATGCCAACAAATACAGGTTATTTCCTAAGCCCCTGGGGAAAGCATTGGTGAACAATCAGATATGCAGCTGTTGAGATCATGAGATAAATCTTGGTATTTTCATTCAGTGGTTTCTTGCACTTGTTTTTGTGTGGGAGGGCAGCTGCTGAAGCAGTTAGCACCCTAGAACACTGCATATTTTATTTTAACTACTTCTTTTACAAAGCAGAAAGAAATTCCTCAACATGATGGATGCATTAGCTCTGAACCACAGGAGACATAGCTAAACATGCTTCGGGAGAGACACTAATGTTGATGATCCTGTTTCCAAGCAAAGGAACAGCATGAGAAAATCTCTTGATTTGCCTGTTCCAGTATTGGCCACCACGTAGATTACTTAAAGACCTACAATGGCATCTGCTCCCCAGACTCTTTCTACCATGAGGGAAGTGAAGTGAGCTTTAGCACAGGTACCTCTCATGAAGAAGGTGAGTGCTTGCAGAAGATGCAGAGGCATAAGGTCTAATTACAGTGCTAATCCTCCAGCAGGATTTTCCCCTGATTTCCCCCCTGAACATCTGGATTTGTGCTCCAGCAGCTGAGTACCCCTACTAGCACTGACTGAGTGGTTTTGGATTGTGTTTGTTACAGGTATCTGCAATACACTACAAATACGAACATAATAATATTAATACGAACAAAATAATTGTTAATTCCATAGTATAATGTGGCATAGAAACTTCACATGAGAAATCCCTCAACTTAAAGGAGAAATTAATCTTGTTCTGTTTTCTGATTATCACTCAAACTTACTGGAGGCCTTCTTAGAGATCATATTGGTGCTCCTGTTACAGATCATCTTCCTTCCTTTGTAGTAGGAAGAGATTGGAAAAGATCTATAACAAACAGTATTTTATGTAAGTTACGAAAGATCCCAAAGTTTCTAAAAGTATTTTTGGGTGGAAGTAATGAAACAGCGTTTATATCATCCTTTGTTAAACACTACCCCTATTTGCAGTTTAATGGCTTAAAATCCAAAAGCTAAAATAAAATGTAATTAGATAGTTTTCTCTCTTATTTAACTCACTAACTCTTGAAGCATAGTTTCCCCTATGAACTAAGCACATCTTCAAGATTCCTAAAAAATACCATTACTTGTACATTGTTTTCTGCCATACATGTTCTACGCCTCCTGTACAGTGTAAATTTTTTAAAAAGCAATACCAATATTCATCTTTCTGTAAAGGTCTTGACATTTGTTACTGCTTGACAACATGTGAGCTAAAATTCTATGGAAAGGACATTATTAAATTAGATTTAATATTTATAAAAGTCCTATTAAATCTCTCTCAAAACTTTGCTTCACAACCACATATAATGTGTTTTCCTAAGTAGAGGGAAAAAGATTAATTATCTGTGATTAAGACAATTTATCCTGTATGTGAAAAAAATAGTCATATTTTGCAAATTAAGGCTATTGCTATGGGTCATACTGCTTGTTTCTCAGAAGATTATTAGAATGAGGAAAATAAAAGGTAGAAATAATATTTATATTCTAAAGGAAAAACCTAAGCTCTAATCCTGCAAACACTCTGAGCTAGAGCTAAATTTAATTAGACCTGAGCAGGAGTTTATTTGGTACATATACATTGTCAAAGTTATTAGAATGGGTAATATTTAAGTTCGCAGTTAAAATATACCTTATAAGTGTGTAAGGTAATTGCCTGTTCCCAAGACCGTTTATATATATCACACCAGTCTGATAAGAGGAAAAGCTGCTTCCCTACAGTGTTCATGATTGTTATTGAAAAAATGGGTCTCTTTTGTGATCCAAAATAATTGCTTAGTCAGCTATTGGTTTCTTTTGTGGGTAGATTATTTATCTCTGCCTTTCCCAGATTCTCCTTATAACTTAGATTTTTACTTAAAATGTGTCTGTTCCCTTTGCATGGGTAGAGAAAAGAATATTTTCAACAAGTAATTATAAGAAAAAGATAGATATTATAGTTGTTATTATTAATTGTATGCCTATAATATGGTAATTGTGATGATGAAAGATTTCATATGTCTATGCAAAAATGCAGCATAAACCACAATGTTGAAATGCTATCATTGCAACTTTGACTTTGAAGGAGTGTGTAGGCTCCACATCTGTCTGCTGACATTAGCTGACACTTTGTTCAGCAAGCCTTTCTTTGGCACAATATCATGATAAGAAAACATTTTCTTCCCTCTGAAAGAACATTTCCTTAAGCAATGAATACTTCTTTATTCTTGATGAATATGATTTGATACCTGATGAGTCTAATTCTATTCAAATGTGCATTATTCCAAACCAGGTGAAGTAGAGTCCCAGTTTAAAATACTATGAGTCTGAATTCACCACAAAAATAAAATAATTATAAAATTATTCACTCTTTTAATTTGGCAAAGTCTTTACCTGTCAATAATTTATATAAAATTTTATTTGCAGCTTACATTCATTAATGTTTTTAATACAGAAACTGGTCCAGTGGTGATGACAATGAAACCTTTTTCTCGTTGATAAAATGCAGGAAAAATTTGTTAATATCACCCTATCTATCAACTTGAAAATGAATATAAAGTTATTATTTCAAGTCAATGTACAATGGCAGAAAATAGTTTAACTGGCTTCTTAATTTGTTAATAGACTTCAAATTAATTTTTATTTCTGCTGTTATTTTGAAAGCAGTTAACCAGTTAAAGGTTTCCATTAAAACCAGAATTATTTGAAAAACTGCACACAAGACCTCAACCATTTAAAAAAATGTAATTTTAATTTGAAATTGTAATTTTAATTTGAAATTGTAAGGTAATATTTTATTGAAGAAAACTTTTTTGGCTAGTGTTGACAAGCCAACATGATGTGAAAAGAATTAGTTTCAGACTATTGTGAGTAATAACTACTTGTACTTTATAGTGACAAAACCAGTTGCATGAATTAATGGCAGAGTCAACAGTGTGACTCTAATCTTCCTTACTTGTCGGTCTACAATCCAGCCACAACATGCAAACCTGAGGGGAAAGGTTTTAAATATATTAGGTCCCGTCAATAGTCTTTAAAACCACAGGTGCTACTCTGCTGCTGCAGTTCTGCAAAATATTCAGCTTAAAAATTACTCAAAATCTGATTTTTTAACTTCCTTCAACCTGGGATAGTCTATATGAAAACTTACAGCTATAATTATCAAAATGGGACTGTCTATAATATTAATTCTGGTAAATATCAGTGCTTTATATAACCAAAAAATATTATAAATTCTGTCTTCAGAAATGGCTGTGATCTACGTTCGAGAATATATATGTTTTATAAGTATCTGGTTTAAATACAGCAGGTGAATTTTTGGACACCTAAATACACGACCCTCATTGTCTTTGTAATTCAACCACCTAATGTTGTAATTATATTAAATTAGTAAAAATTCCATAACATTACCCAGTATTTAACATTAAGTATACCTATCCAGGTATTGATTCAGCTAGCCTGTCATGAGCCTTCTGCGATAAGTAATTTAGGATGCATACTTATATGCAAACAAATAAGTGACCTCAGGAGGATAACTCCTTTTACAGTTGCACTTCTACAGCATGAACTGCATGCCCAAACAAAAATATTGCAATTTTTGTTGTTATCCTTCATTATAAGCAGTTCACAGAATATACAGTTTGTACCTGCATTTTCAACATCAGGAGGAGATTCTGAATAAGCATTACCTTGAGGTCATTGCCTCCATCAGCTCAGATAAATTTGCAGGATCAGTGTTATCACCTCCATAATGATATACGTATATCTGACCTGAGCAAAGTTACCACTGAAACTAATGTAACTACTGAGTAATTCACAAGACTGCCTGGGACCTGAGCAAGCTTGTTTACTTCAGGGCTTCCCATATTCCTACATTGTTCAAAACAAGCAAACAATCCCTCATCTTATTCAACTGGTAATTTCAGAGAGAAGTCAAGAGAGTTGCTCAGCTGGTTTATGGTGATAATGGTTTCTCAGGAAATACCCGTTTAAAATATGTGTGTCTCAGTTGCTTCTCTCTTGGAATTTCTGGCAAGAGAAACTGTCCAGAGCTTTATATGTCTCTTAATAGATTGTAGGTTTTCTTTATGGAAATTTTTAGAGGGTTTTTCAGTTGGCTGGCCACGTTTGGCAGACATTAGCACAACTAATCTGTCATTCCTTAGTGAGTATGAAAGTTTAGTTAAGTATGAAAGTTCTTTGGTTTTGAAAGTATTTTCCAAATTTTTTTTTCATTAAATGATTACAAAACTGCTCCCAGTAACCATGTAATTTGGGTATCACATATATTGAACAATCCTATTTCAGCTGGCACAATTTTATTTTTCCCTTGTGTTTACGGATTAGTACAATAAATATTTGTTTTGTCTTGAATTGTTTTCCTGAAGACTTATTAAAGAGGACAAAAATCCTTGCCTGTGTCTGATATATGATGTAGGAATTAACGTTATATTTCACAGCAATTTGATTTTGTTGAAGTTGTTTAGGGAGATAATTCTGAATATGAATTTGAGTTTTCAAGGCAGATAATAGACAGATAGTATCCATTAAAATAAAGGGAAAACATGCACGCATATTCTCTGGAATGCTTTGAAAAGCTCACAGTAACTATTTTTATTAGATGAATATTTGTAAGAAGATAGTTATCTTTTGTTAATCGTTCATAGCCAATACAGTACCCAGATGGGGCACAAAAGCTGCTTTTCATGCTTAAGGTGGACTTCTTGAGGAACTTAGCTTCAAACAGCATTTCCAAAAGGCATGGGTGGATATTTCATTGTTGCTTCTGTGTTTATAGCTGTGGTATGAGAACTTCTTTATGAACCTGAGACTCTGAGTTGGATCAAAGGGGCTAGAGAGTGCCCTTGCCAATCTGAACATTGTTTAGTATTGCTTTGAAGCAGGAGCAATATCAGGTCTTGCTGCTGAATTAGGACTGTTGTTATTTTCTTTCTAGTTTGCTTGCAAAAGAAAAATGGCAGCAATTTTATTTTTCTCTGAAGGCAAATATTGCAAGGTTTTTACAGTAATACAGGCAGGCTGAGTAGTCTCAAAGGTCTGTGAAGGAAGGAAGGGATTTTGCTATTCAATTAACAGTTTAGATTTTTTTTAAGCCTAATTACTTGCAGAACTACAAAACCACAAAACTAGCACAAGCTTAGAGACCAACTAATGACCATGAGCTCACATAAAGAATGACCCCAACGTACAGACCTTTTTTAAGCGCATTAAAGAAATAATAAAAGAGGAGTTGAGTCTCTGCTTCACCAGTGTGCAGAACCCACTGAAAACTGGATGACTGCAACTGACCAGTGGGACATAATCCTTCAGTGACAGCACAAGAAGATACAGCTCCATCAATATAGCACTTCAATTAGCTGAGCATCCTAGTGATTTCAGCAGCCTGTTTTCAACAGTGGCCTGTACCTGATCAGCCACAGGCAAATCCATGAGCTAATGTAGCACAAAGTTAAATGTTAAACTGTCCACAACGTCTTTCTAACATTGCTTACAATCTGAAACTTGAGGCAATATACATTTATTTATTCTGAAAATGCAACTTTAAAAGATTCCTAACTGTAGCAACAGACACTGAGACACACAAAGCCTTATTACATATATTCCTCTGATGGATGTGTTCTGCAAGTGAGAGTGAATTTCTTTCCCAGTGGAATTAAGACACTTTCAGGGTTTTAAGCAATGTGAAAACTGAAACGCTACATGTTTCTGAATGAGTAATGACTGATCTTTTCTTCTTTTCTAATAAGGTTGAGTTAGGGCTTACGTGGCTCAAACCAAACGTTGCAAACTGAAGGTGAAGGAACCTTTAAGTCTTTTGGAATATATAGTAAGCACTGAAATACAGAGGAAAATATGACATATGGAAAAAGTGTTGCAATGTAGGCAGCTAAGTGGAAGAGTAACTTATTTTAAACCATTCTTTCCTTGCAGATTCCCTGAAATGGACAGGCACTGCTGTGATCACTGATGATACATTCTTCTGTACTGTCATCCACACTGGCACCCATTCAGCTTTCCCAGTGAAACATTATAGTATCACAGTCTCCAGTTTTCTTCATAATTAAGACAATAGTCAGGATGTCACTCATATGACATCGTTACCTGCTTCAGGCTAAAAGACAAGCCTTATAATGCTCTGCTCAGAAATGTCAGAATCAAGTTATTAACCATAAAAATTAACTACAGCAGCTTGTCTGAATCTTTGCACGCAGATGTGCACACTTTAACACAGCTAGACAATGGCAGAGGCAACATACAGAAGACAAGCAAAGCTTCGTTGTTCCCTACCCTCTCTCAAAGCATATAGAAAACCTTACAAAATGAACCGATGCAGACCTGCTTGTGCAGGAGGTGGGATTGTCACACTCGTTATTTTACTGCTGTAGTAATGGATAATCCCACTACAGTCAATAGAAACAGCCCCCCTAAAGATGGATTGTGTTATTTATTACAATGCTGAGGAGGAATGGCAGTGTGGTGGGAATGTACATTTCCACCCATTTCCTCCTCGAACATCCAGTCTCCAGTGGCCTAATTCTGCTCTGTAACTTGCTCAGTGCTGGAGGAGAAGGGAAGCATAACGGAAAGCATACCAGTGGTAGTGATAGTTGTATAAATCCAATTCTGGTCATTATAGCTGATCTGGAAGACAAAGCTAGCTCAGGTATTTCCAAAACTCCTATTCTTTACACAGTAATTTTTTAAAAGAAAAACCCCAGAAAGAACTCACTCAACATGAACTTCTAAAGGTAAGGGACCCAGTCATTTCTCTTGGCTATTATGGCAACTAGCACAAGCTACAGAATAAATATTACCAATCTTGACTGTCAGTATTTTTTATAGACTGTATTTGCCCTAGCAGTTTCAACATAAAAAGACTCATGGCTCCCATACTTCCCTGCCATTATACTGAAAAATTCAGAACATATTTTGTCTCAAGACTTTCTTCAGAGAGTATTCCTGGAACAAGAACTCGACTTTTGCAGAGTCTGCAAAAGTTCGTTCTGCAACGAACTCGTCCTGTTGCAGAAAAAATATGCTCTTAATCCACCTGTGAGAAACATATGCTTGCTTAAGTCCATCTCTATTCATTTACCACCTTTTAACATGACTTGTACTTAAGTGATATCCTGACTAGATTTCCTTTTCATGAAGTAAGGCTGTCTTCTGATAAGAACAATATGGGAAGAATTATTGATATAAATTAAGTGTATCTTGTGAAACTCACTTTGCTTTAATTTTAAATTTAATGCTTTATCGTTTATTACTATCATTTGATCTCTTAATCAAGCCACTACTAGATTAAAAAAATTCAAATAATTTCCTTTTCACTTGTTCTCTCTTCTTTTATCTTTAATCAAATGTGAACAATAGTACTAATTTCCTGCATGTTCTTTTCCATTTCTTCATCTAAGTGTTTTAAGTCACATTGTTTAGGAAAGACAGGACATTTCACTCTGAAGTTTGCTAGTCAGATTGTTATGAACCCCATAGCTTGTCAAGAATTACCACTCCAAATATTCACTTGAAACAAAATCGTGTGATCTCACAAATGCAGGCTGATTGCACCATCATCTACAAATCTAGATACACCTGGTCCTGATTCTCTATCACTTTGTACCTTGAGTCATCATCGCCAGTGATATTGAAAGCAAAGTGCATATTAACATACAGCCATGGAGAACTGATCCAGAATTTCCATCATTCCCTATTCTGAGGTATAAATAGAAATCAGAAAAAGTGGCCTGCCAGTCATATTGATCCGGGACAGGGGAGAGGGAATCAAAAGAGAAAGTGGAGAGAGGTTTCCAACAGAAACCTTTTGCAGAATGTGTCTACATGGACTGGTTTTTACACTGAGTGCAAAGATGTGAAGGTTAGGAATGAATGGCAGCATGCTTACACAAATTCACCATGAACATCGATTCACCTCTGAAGAGTTTTTCATGAGTTGTTTTTCTATTTTTGATGGAAACATCAGAGGTCCCTTATCCATTATCGTCACATGTGATAAGGTAAGTTAATTTTCTTTGAATTAGAAGCAAAAACTGTACAGACCAGAAAGATCAAATGATTAAATGTAGATATGGTGACTACAGTACAAGTCTTGCAGGCACTTACACATGTGCATGATCTGACTTCATATTTCCATATACATAAACTTCAGTGGAAATATTCAGTAAATAGGATTACGTACCTTTTTAAGCCTCTGCATTTTCAATTCAGGTATGTATAAGTGTTTCTGTGTATGTGTCTAAATAGAGTTTGATTTATTCGGTTTGGTTCAGTACATGTAATATATATAGTTCATATTATTTGTGTTTATACATATTTAGATATACAATACATAAATATATATTAATGATAAGGTAGTAAACATTAGTGCAAATATTATTTCAGTATAAGTTGCCCATTCTGTTTTAAAGTTTTGCTTTGCTTTTTAACCAGAGGAACCAGAGGTATTGTTGCTCACAGAATTCCTCATTAGGCCCACCAGAAGCACAGAATTTACAGACTAATTTAACTCCTGTCATGACTCTATGAACTGAAGCTCCACTCTGCCAGAAAGGAAAAAGAGACTGAAAGAATCACTGCACAGTGCTGCCCCTTGCCCGAGAGACCGTCACATTGAAAGTGGATTTGCCTGCACCTCTTCAGTGTCCTTATGGCAAGTCAATCCTACGTCAAGCCCCTTCACGTATCTGTAACCCACAGGCCAAGAGGGTAATACACCAATTTCTGTGTGGCAACAATTTTATCTTGACATTTGACTCCCACGGTTTTCTGGGAAGAAGTTAAATTGGCCTTAGTATTTAAGATCAGAAAATGATCAGCTCCGATTCTCCAGCAATGTTATAGCAAGTCTGTTGTTAACAAGAGGGAGAAATGCACTGTTTCATACTAGTTAATAGTCGCATTTCATCATTCCTTAGGATATTTTATTCAGTCCATTATACATTTCCAGTTTTGTTCTCGTCCAGTATAACAACAAAAAGTCTTTTCTTTTATCATTCCCTTACTTTCGTGGACTGTTCTGTGTCAGGAAAGCATTCAGCACTGTAACTACCAAACACTGAAAAATGAGGTATCAGGGAAATATTGCCATTGTTTTAAACTCACAGAATTGAGGTAAAGCCTGATTTGGGAGAATACCTTCACTCAGGTCATCATGGTACCTTCTTACAAGGCCCAATTTTAACAATCTTTGTTTTAATTATAACTAACTGTGCTTACATACATAGTATATATTTGGACAATATAGTATGAAGATACTATACCTGGGGTATGTACGTAGCTGTTTATATTTTTATATGTGAATGAATGTAGATACAAATACATTTGAAAAGCAGTAAACTTTGAAACAAAAGCTGTTGATCCAGTATGTGTTGACTTTATCAGTCAAGAAGCATAACTTCTCTTTTTTACATACCAAGTATATATTATAGGTTTTACTATTAAACAGGAAAAACAAATGGAAAAGAGAATAGTGTAGCAGAATTTGTAACAAAACTTGGAGCAAAGATGGGTGTATGAGTGTGATGTAGACCACAAATTGTGCTGGAATTTAAACCACATTTTTGTGGAGCTTAATGCATATACATGCATATACATACTTGGCTACTATAAGGTCTTATTGGCATCATGTATAAGCAGAGGCTGGAATGTTTTTCTTTTATTTTCTTGGTTGTGGACTTAATATCTTTAATCGTTATGCTGCCAGGAAGTACATTACCTTAATAATTCATAGTTAACAAAAGCTTTCTCAGGTGGTTTGATGACAAACATGCCTGTCTGCATTTTACACTTTCTTTAAATGAGTAAACTTTTGCGGCAAGTATATTGCTAGAGTAAACCAGAGAAAGTAAATCTGATCATAGGATTTTTAAAATTTGAGCTTTCTCAGGCATAATAGACCTCATATCAGAATCTCATATCAGTGACACTTCCCTACTATGACTTTTTATCATATTTGGATATAAATTTGAATTGCTGGAGTCAATCCTTTGGATGCCAGTTTAAATTATACCAGTATGGTTTTTCCTTAATATGAATACAAAAAACCATATTTTTGGTGCAGCTTTGAGCAGAAACTTGGGGCTCTATCTTCCTCATTCAAGATGCCTTTGCATTTTGCCATGTGCCTCCAACGGCATCCCATTTCTTGCCGAGCCACAGAAGTGGCTTGTCTCATATGGCTGGAGGGTAGTCTCAAATGGCTGGTGCTAAAGCACCACTGTTTCCATCTCCTTAGTATCTCCAAAGCCACTCATTGTGTTCAGACTGAAGTAAAAAGCCTGGTTCGTCACTATCATAATGACAATTTTCTAGAGCTTTGAAAAACATGGACTCCTAGAGACTGTTTTCACAACTGTCATTCTAACAACTGGAAAATGAAACTTCCAGAAATGTTGCTGGCTAAGTGTTTGCAGTTTAGGGATTTTGCTGAAATAAGATGACTTTTACAGGTACAAATATGAAAAGATAAGGCTGCTTGAAGCATTATCTGCTGTACATTGGCATAGGACCACTGAAGTCGATTGAACTATGCCATTCACACCACTTTAGCATCTGACCAGTGGGAAATTTACTGTACTGGAAGCTGTTGATGGACAGCCACTGATGTACTTGTATCATGGCAAATCCCAATGGTACTATAATCAAGGAAACTTATAATTTTTCATGAGCTGAGCTTTTCCCTACTTGAATCTCAAATGGATTTCAAAGAAGGTCCAAAGGAATGTATCTTGTTTTCATTTGTGGTATAGGTGCATACATATGCACCACAGAAATGTCATAGACTACGGGTTTGTAACTTGTGTTCGTGACCCATACTAGAAGCAAATTATTTCCTCTTAATTAATAGCTGTGCAGTATTACACAGCATTATCACATGAGCAACTCATCATCTCCCCCAAGTGGATCATTACAATATATTACCGATAGACTGTTCTAGGCCTATTTTGAATCTTCTTATTTCTTCTCTATTCTGACTCAATATGAAGCTTGCATTAATGAAAAGGTTACATGTCCAAAAAAAGTAATCAAACAACGCAAATTAACTTATCACTGAAGAGAAAATGGTTCATTTGCAGCTTTTTTCCATGCAGCAAACTTTACCTGTATTCATGCATGTGCACATACAAATATATGATAGGAATTAAATAGTGGACAAGGAAACAAGTAAAGATAATTCTTTATCTGAAAGTTTTCTTCATAAAATTTGTTAGCTTTTACTATAAACAAACAAGAAGAGGCACAATGCTCCTGAAACACAGCAGATTCCTTGTGTATAAAAAGAAGCACTTCATACTGTGAGGGTGACCGAGCGCTGGCACAGGTTTCCCAGAGGGGCTGTAGAGTCTCCACCCCTGGAGATATTCAAAAGCCTTCTGGACATGGTCCTGGGCAACAGGCTCCAGGTGGCCCTGCTTGAGCAGGGGCATTGGATCAGATGACCTCCAGAGATCCCTTCCATCCTCAACCATTCTGTGACTCTTTGATACTATGAATGCCCATCTCAGATCCTTTAGCTTATAATAATGTGTATAATTGATTCTAGAAGGACATGTTACTGTTAATAAAAAGCGACACAGTCTTAACTGCATCACATTAATGCATGATTCCTCTGCTGCCTATGTCTTTCTCACAGAGCTATAGCAAAATTTGTGGCAGCATATCCTTCTGATATTCCCTTCTTTCCATCTGCCAGTGCTCTTTGGCTTGGAAAGTGCTACTTGGAGCTGTTGTATTTTATTTGCTCTCCATTACTTTTCAGAATAATTTTCTGGCTGCTCTAATACTTATATCTTCTTCATTGCATAAGACATCAGACCAGGAAGGCAGAAGAAGAATACAGATAGGGCAGCCATTGGGACATGAAAAAATACATCAACAAAGCAGAACTCTGCTATGATTAACCAGCAGGTGGATAAAACTTTCAGGTGTAAGGAACAGGGATGTTGTTAGTGAAAAATAATATATTAGAATTACACAGTTTACAACACCAGGCATTATCGGCAAGCAAAGATACTGCAGTGATTAAGAATCTTCTAAAGAGATCTTAGATGTGTAGACAAACATGCTCTTCATGTAGATCTAAAACTGTATTTAACAATGAGCTATCAATGTTATTGTCATGTGAAAATGGCACCTGAGAACATTAACTTGAGATTTAGCTGAGGTTTTAAAATTTTAATCCTGAAAAATGATTAAGAAACGCTAATGGCAAAGAGTAAGCAAAATGTTGGAGTAGAAGCCTGTTAGTTCAGAAATAGACAAAGATAGATAGGTAGTATATGGAAAGTATGACAGTGTTGGAGCCAAAGCTTACTGAAGTATATGGATAACATAATTCTTCTTAATCGATTTTGGATTAGACTGCTGTTGGCTCAGTATGTCCTGGTAAAAAATTCAATGTCAGCCCTTACTCATCCTGAAACTGGAGTACCCCTCACACACTTACAAGTGGACCTTACAGGCTGAAGCTGTAAGTGGCCCTTAAAGACTGCAGATAATCTTGTGTTACCTCATGCTATGTACTACGTTTTTTCCCAAAGTGGCAATCTAGCACTTGTTCTGTGGTTCCACATTCATATGTAATTTGCACTCACAGAGAGGGTTTGGAATAGCAAATAGCAAATTGGAGCAGCAAAACTTGCGTATGCTTTGCTCAGCTGTAAATGATGACATAAGGCAGAAAAGACTTAAAAGCTTTGTTTGAATACTGCTGGGAAAAGGAGGAAAGGAATATAATCCTGAGTTTTGTGTATGACAAGTGTAAATGAAGTATTATGTAAATAAAACCTTGCTTCCCTAACCTACAAAAAATAAGCAGATTACATTTGCTACTTCAAGTTACTAAAAAGTCTTTTCACCTCTGGCAGACAAGGAATTCCTAGTTCAAATCTAGAGGGTTTTTGTTGAAAGCTTTTTGTTTCACTGTAGTTAAGGATGTGAGTGATCAGGTGAAAGTGTTTCTTTTGCTTTTTCTTAAGGCAAAGACGACCATTGACTCAATGGATATAACAGGACACGAGAGAGAGGGTTCAGTCGTTTTTTCTGCAGTGGAAGCTACCCTGTTCATCTCTTAGTACTGAGCATTACCATCAGTTTTGCAAGGATGACAGATGTAACAGATTGAAACGCAGAATAAATAAATCTATGCCGGTGTCCAGATTGTTATATCTGGCTTAATTAATTATCTCGGGGAAATAGATATCTCTGCACTACATCACAGATGTGGCAGTAGCTGGAAAATTGACAAAGCCCTTGTATTCCTTACAGCAAGTTTCTTCTATGTTCATATTTATTCATTTATTAGTTAGAGAATGGTCTTTCCGTTCACTAAGAGAAAATATCAAAACTCATTACTTTTATTCAAACTGCAATGTTTTACAGTGACTGTGGTTCATCTTCTCATTGCCCCACCCTCACTGAGATCTCTCTCTAGACTATGTTTGCCATAGCACAAACCTTTTTTCCTTCCTAGTGTAGCAAGGACTGTTTGCTCAATATGTATTTCCCCAGACAGTCCAGAAAAAGCAAATAGTTAAATAAAATCCATGGACACCTGCAGCACTTTTTTGAAGTAAAACACATGGGTTTAGGGGGTAATATTTAGATTGGGATTTCAGTTATTCAGTGGTATACTAGAACATGTTCATACAAAATAGATATATTGTAGAAACAGTCTAGTCTCTAATTAAAAAAGCCATTTTTCATCAAAACATTGTTGATGAAAAAAAGACAACTTAACCTAGTATTACAGACTGCTCAATCATTGCTTTTCAACCATTTTGGAAGAAAAACTGTTCTAGCATAAAATGGATAAATCAGATATGGATTTTCTTTTTAAATTTTGTCTTTAATAGTAAGAAGGCAGGTGGCACATCATTTGCTTTTGAAGGGAGATGGAAATAATAAAAATATTCTTTTAAAGTCGGTATCCACAACGAACTGAAGATAAAAGTCAGACTCAGTTTTGGGGGATTTTTTTTCTTTTCCACGCATAATAAAAATAATGTCAGGCCATCTGTCAGACATATAAAATGGAATATTAGCATGAGTTGTTTACATCCAGAAGGGATACTTTTCATAGCATTCTCTATTTCTTAAAGGGCAGAATGACATGGTTGCTGTGGTCAGAAAAGTAACAGTGACACTTCTGTAAAGAACAGATTGACTCTCTGGGTTAGATATTCCTCTAGGGAAAATTTATGTAGTCAACTTGACTTAAATTCAGTTATATTGATTTACATCAATATGAGGCTCTCTGTGTATTCAAGTTATATTAATTTCTTTTACTGATAAAACCAAGTGTACTTTGTACACCACAAAATAAATCTGGGCACAAAATCACGTCAGAATGATGCTGAAAATCATTACAGATTTTGTAATTAACCTACTTTTATTCAGCAAGATAAGACTGAAAGATGTTGAATTTATTTTCTGAGGAGAGAGAAAGGAGAAAAGGGCCAGACTCTTCTGCAGCTGAAACCATAACTGTTGCATCAACAAGATAGCATGAGAGTTTCTGAATGGGGTTTAAACTACCTTGCTTATTGAACAAGAGGGGGGTTTGGGTTGTGGGTTTTTTTAAAATTTTTTTTTTAATTTTAAGATTGGAGCAATTAGAATGTTTCTCCTACCTAAGATAGTTCTTGACTGATTTGAGTATAAGCATATACATACATAGAGATATATGAATATGCTACACTATCATTTGTATAGCAATAGCATTATACACAGAGGAAAAACGTACAACTAGGAATAATCAAGTCAGATGCTGGAAGTTTTATTGGGCATCACTATTAACCATATAATTTTTAAAAATTCTGTATCTATAAAATATTTGTGTATGACAAGTACAAATGAAGTATTATGTAAATACTTAAATACATTTTAGAATTTTTCTAGAATCCATATGCAATTATATGGAAAAGATTATATCAGCTTTAATGTGGAAGAGTGTATTAGTATATTCCTAACTCCAGCTGAGTTAGGAGTCTTTTCAGAGTCTTTTCTTATCTTCATATCAGACAACTTTCCTCCTTCATCTAGCACAAAATACACCTTCAAATAAACAAAGATAACTTTCTACTGTGAAAATCAAATTAATCTGTTATTCCCTTAATTTTAAAGCAGCAACAACAATCCAGCAGTGGATGGTAAAACAAATGTTGTCCCACAGACTATCTTACAACCACTTTCTAATGAATATGTAAATGTTAATGTGCAAGCAGTTTTGCTAAGAGATGCTTCTTAATGCAAGTGGAGGTGCCACTTGCATTAATGCCAAATGCTTGAAGAGGTCTGTATGAAAGTCAGAAATTGTAGATGTGGGAGGTTGAGGGGGTTTTATTAAAAAAATAAATGAGGCAGACATTTGACAAGTATGAGATTAAATTCCCAAGGATAACATGAGCAGATGTTTCCAAATTCCTGACTAACTTCAAATTTGTCCTTAAATTATCATTCTATCCATTTTACCTTACATGACAGTTCATACATCCACTCAAGCACTTGGTTCCCAAACAGACCCCAGCATTGTCATGGTTCTTTCATGACATTTTTTCATGATCAAGATCAAGATCTGTATTGTCCAGAAATCGTTCCTTGGGAACTAGCCACACAAAGACAGGCAGCTGGTGAGGAGCAGGGTGGTCCATTTAATTTCACAGTTATGAGAAATCACAGAAATTATTTAGATCTTTCTTCCTACAAATGGATCATTTGTTTTGTTTGGTTGTTGGAATTGCTTCCCTTCTGTTTGACACCATACATTTCTTTCTTTAGAAATGTAAACATTGTCTTAATTAGCTAACCTGGGGAAAAGTTCTAATAAATCCACTCCCAAATGCTGTCAACTTTCAACAGAATTCAGCAGAAACGGGTAAAGTTTTATTCAGGGACACCTCAGCAGATAGTACAATTCACTCTGAAAGAAGCTGAGAGAGACACTAGCAATGATAAAAGAAATGCTACATAATACCCATCTTCTATGTAAAACTGGATAATTCAGTTCATCACTCGTCTCTAGAGGAGAGGGAACAGAAGCGGAAAAGCATCATCCAGACTATAAGACACACACAGATAATATGGAGAGAGAAAAAACTACCCGTGATTTGAGATGTATATAAGCCTGAGATAGAGATGTTGGATCCACTTTTCTCTCATGCTATGCATGGTCTTGCTTGGGAAGGAAAATTAGTTTCATGTATTTTTAAGACCTTAAACGTTTTTAAGAATTTCCACCACAGGGTTCCTTTGAATTATGATTAAATACACATTCTCACTCCCAAAGGGATTTGATAGATCTAATCTTTGAAACCAAGTGTCTTTTAGGTGGAAAAAATTCTCTGAAACATTTTTAATGAACACCGCTTATATCATCTGCCTCTGAGAAAAAGTAGAAGACAGTGTTTTTGCTAAGCTTTGGAGATAATTCTTCACTTCTCTGTTCCACTACTTTCTTTCTTCTTGCAATGTTTTTACTTAATTTCTTTATTCCCCTCCCACCCCTTTTATGCAAGATGGACATAAAAGCCTCTTTTTTCTACTACCCTTTTTGTGGAGAATGAAAATGTTTAGGGGGTGGGAAATACATATTGTCAAGTCTGTTTTCTAGTGAATGCATAATATGATGAGGTATTTGCTATAGGTTCCGGTGGACTAGAAGCAGTAAGACATTAGTATCCAAAACTACAGTCACCTGAAGTGTCTTCTCCAGTAATTGAGAGGGAAGTAAAGACAAGAAACATAGCAGATTCCAGGTACAGATGAAAAATCTCAAGTTTTAGAAGAGGAAATACCTTTGCCCCTACTTCTTTTCGCTCTTTTAGTTTCAAAACCCTTGCTACTCTTGTTTATTTTGGTTTTAGTTGGTGCAGTGCAGCCCTCACTTTTGTAATAATGTTTTTTTGGCTCCCTATATCAGGGAGTACTGTTTTTATGACAACCTGTTTGTCAACACCCCCTATTTATAGCATACTCAAAGTGGCAAAATACTGATGATACATTGTGCAGACAACACAGCAGTATCTCCTCTTGGTTATCAGTTAGAATCATAACTAATATTAGCCAGATTTATCCATAAATATGAACCATGTCTATTCACTTCACACTTGTCAAGCTAAACGTATATGAATCTTGAAGTTCTGCCAGTTAAACCAAGATTATACTTCCACTAGCTTTTGGGGTTTTTTTTTTGGTGTAAGAATAATGGTTGTTTAATACAAATATTTAATATTTAAATAATTTGCTTTTTAATACAATTTTATTTCAGCAAGCAATACGAAATGTACAAAATTTTTCTATTAAGGTTCTATATGCATGTTGAAGAAAAGTTTTTTTTTCCTTAGCTACTATATTTGCTGGAGTTCTATTACTTTTTGCAATTAGGTGCCATTTTGCAGGATTACTTGGAAAAACAGCATATAGCAGCAAACAGCCAAGGAGATTTCTAGGTCCGTAGAAAAGAAATTCAGTCATTTATTCAGCTCTTAAGATCTGACAATTGCAGTCAGGTTTTTTCACTGTCATGGAAATGGATCACAAAGTATGCTTCTTGAAGAAGGTACCATGTGTGATGTAGCATCTGCTATGGTAAACATGTTTTTTATCAACTATTGAATCTAATACACTTGGTACATCAAAAATACATAAAATGACTGTGTCTGTACTCCCAATGATGCCCAGGGCTGCAATAGCACCTCATTCCCTCCATTTTCCAAAGCATTGCCAGACATTTTTGTTTGTTTTCTTGTTTGTAATTTTTATTTAAAGAATCATAGAATCATAGAATCATCAAGGTTGGAGAAGACCTCTAAGATCATCGAGTCCAACCATCAACCCAACACCACCATGCCCACTAAACCATGTCCTTAAGCACCTCATCTACACGTCTTTTAAATACTTCCAGGGTTGGTGACTCAACCACTTCCCTGGGCAGCCTGTTCCAAGGCCTGACCACTCTTTATACTAAAATGGTAAAATGGGTTTTGTTTTTTTTAACCTATAGAAGAAAAAAATAGTAAGAGTTCAGATTATTTGTTGACTGTAAACATTCTTGCAAGCTAGAAGGAACTGTGCTGTTCCCTATGCACTATATAAATCTTGAGGACCTATAGGCTAAAGCAAAAGCAAAGGAAACTTAGGATAAGTACAAGAAAAGTACAAGTCATAGCTAAAGACTCTTACAAGCAATTGTAGATTTTGCACAAAGACAAACATTTAAGGAAAATCTGATTCCACCTTGAGATAGCAAGGTCAACTTTCAAGGGTGTTTCAAACAAATCTTATCTTTTATTATTCTTTAACTGCTGAACTACAAATGATGCTGTTTTAAAAAATTCAGTACGTTGAGCCATTAAACCTAGTCTGGACAAGTTACATTTGATTTTGCTAAGCTTAAAATAAATGAACATTATAAATCTTTCTAGTATACTTTGGCAGCTCAGGGAAATTTGTTTAGAGGATATTTGGTTTAACAACAAACATGAACTTTCTGTTCAAGTTGTATCAGGATCACAGTATCTCTGCTGTTTATTTGAGAGATCAAGCTGAGGTTAACGCTCATTTTCTTTAAATGACATACTTTATACGATGCCCATTTTCAGGGAATTTCTCCAATATGGAAGTGTTATAGTATTTTGATAGAGTGAATGCAAGGGCTTCCGATAGTCTTACAAATGTGCCTTTATATCATATATTGTAGAAGTCTTCCTTATACCTTTGAAAGAGAAGACCAAAATCTTGTGATATTTTTAGGAGTGCTATTGGGTATAACTTCTAAAATATTTTCAGCTATTTGTTACTAAGAGAAATACAAATCTATATATGTATAAAGGTAAGTTGAAAGCATTTATCCTTCAACCCTAACAAAGAGCAAACTAAAGACAATAAGCAAGCAAGCTGCTATGTAGAGCATAGAGGCTATAGGAAAGATAGGAAGAGTTGGACAGATTCCCAGAAGTAATACTAACCCATTCTTAGTTGGATGAGAAAAATATGTATCATGTTTATTTTAAAAAATATTTGACAGAACTGGTTTTTGAAAATTTATTTCACTATCATCTACTGAACATTAAATATCTCCTTGGGTTTACAGAAACAGAATAGAGCTATCTAGAAAGAGTTTATGACAGAAATCCAGCAGTTAACAAAATTATTTTTTTATGTCAGCAAACTATGATTTCTTAGGGAAAATTAATCTCATGTGTGCTTAAGCACAGCCACAAACCATGCAGTGGAAATAAGCTGTCACAGTACTAAAGTTACCTTTGGAAGTCCTAGTGCCTTAGAAGTACCCCCATGGTTCACTTGCTTTTCAGTTCTCAGCAATCAATGTTTCAATGGATGCCAAAGGGCCTCCGGTGCCTTTTCTTTTCCAGCTATATGCTCCAATGCTACTTACCAGTGCATGATCAAATTTGTAGTCTGTAGTTGCCTTCAAGATCTTTGATAGACCATTGGTAGCTTAGTGATTGCAACTGAAAGCTCGAAAAGATGAGTAAACATGGCACTTCCGAAACATGGAAACATCATATGCAACACTGCAGCATGTAAAACATTAATATATACATGCTTCTGATCCTGTTGTGCATAATTCTGATTGAATTTACCTGGCTTGTGGCCAAGGAGGAGAAAACATATTCCAGAGGTTATTTACTGCTAGTTTTTTGCTGCCTAATATTATTAAAGTTTCTCTTGCAAGATCAAATTATTTGTAAATGTATGCATGAAGATTTCTTCAGCAATGGATAAAAGTATCCTAATGAATACCAGGCACTTAATTAAGAAAACTGTTTTATTTGTTTGTTTGCTTGTTTGCTTATTTTTGTAGAGAGAGATCTGCTTTGAATGCAAAAAAAAATTGAAGGAAAATACTAATTATATATAAACAAGGTGGATTTAATAGAGTAACCCTTTCAGTGAGAAGGACAGATTTTTCTCTTTTGCATATGAGGAAACACATGCATCAAGGCAGAGATTTTGACTGATACTGGATATGTATGTGCATGTATGTGCAAGGAAGGGGAAGGCAATTAGCAAAGGACTTTTGACTCTTGTTTGTCCTGCAGTAATTGATAATTAGCAGCATGGTTTCTTAACAAATTCAGTCATGGCATTAGCACTTACCTTTCATTGGCCAGCCAAGTAAATTAGAATAGGTTTCATTTCATCATTCTGCAGATTATTCACTCGTATATTACTCATTCATACCTACTCTTCATTGATTTAAACACAACACTACAGTGACATACAGAAAACCAGAAAAATATCTCGCTGTTAAATTCCATGTCTGAACACAATGGGGAAGGCAGGCTAGTAAGCTAAACCCACCACAGAATAATTAAAAGTATTTTGACTGTAGCTGAAAAAAGAACATGAGCCATCACAATACTGATCTCTCATAAAAACTTTTTTGACCATGACTCACTAATGAAGCAATATTTATGCCCTTTATATCAAAGACCTGGAAGGAAATTTGAAATATCATGCAAAATAATATTAATTAAGCAAATATTAGTAAAATTCCCTGAGTGTGAACTTTATATATTAAGGGAAGAATTTTTATGTAAGTTAGTTTGTGAGTTTCATCACCTTCATATCTGAATCAAGAGCTGAGCTAAAGTAGCTCATTTGTGCACCTTGCATGACAACAACTTCTCATCTTCCTTGCAAAGTAAAATGTATGAGTGGTTCTTCAACCTGATTTTCAACCTTGTCTATGCTATGTGGCCCCCACCATTTGTAATCTTGGATCAGGGATGTTAGAGGTACGTTCCTCTCTATTCCTTTTAGTATTTGCTTATGGATCTTATGAATTTCTCTAATCCTTTCCAAAGTTTCTGACACTGTCTCTCTCCACAGTGTCCATTAAAAATTTACAAGTTCACTATCCACTGTAAAAAAAAATTATTTTCTTTTTTCTGCTGTAACAGGATTTCAGGTAAGCGTCAATAAGTGCTGCATCATTCTAGTTTTGTGGAATTTGGTGAATAACAATTATGCATTCATCTCATTCACTGCTTTCACGATTTTTTTAAAACTCTGCTTCATGGTCCCTCAGTGGGATTGCACTTGTTTCCAGATAGGCTGATGAACTAGAGCTCTTGAGAAGGCTGTTAGAGATCAGCTGAAGAATATTAATGGCAACTAGTGGAGTTTCCTCTACCTATGCAGGTGTAATTGTTACAGGTAATACATACTTTCTCCCCCAACTCTAATCAAAGGGGGAAATTGGAAGTCATTATTGCTGAAGGTATAAAGATGTTTATTGAGACACTCTTTAAAGCAAAGTAGGAGACACTGGAGAGAAGGTGCGCCTTGATAGTTGGTTTCAAACCTCCAGGTAGACATTAAAAGGAATATTCACATTCAGATTTTCACACAGCATAGAAGAGAACAGGTTGCAGTTGTTCCAGGTTTTACAGAATTAGTATGGTTACTACCAAGTCTTCCTTCTTTAGCTACATGAATTTTTATACATGCTTGTCATACTGTGGTACTGAGTATGAATTCCGTATTGTGAATCTGGGGTTGCAAACCTACTTATATTACTGTAGGCATCAGTTACATTCATTGTTTCAATTCTGCAGTATGAGTAGATACATGAGAAAAATGAGATTGCTATGACACTTTCTGGTGGAAATGTCCTTTGTTTTTTTTTTTAAAGACTGCCACCACAATGGCATGGGAAATATATTTTTGATGGTGCTACTCTCCGCTACAAATCTGTTGAGTTGTTACTGAAGGGTTTCCTCCACAGTTGCTTCTGGCTTTTAGGAAATGAACAGATAGCTAGTATGGTGAGGGTGGTGACAGAAAAGGCAAAGATGTAAAAATTATGCAATATACAGGTATCTTGCCTCCTTGATATTAAGCAGCAGACATTTGATTCAGAGGCAGGACACTGTGGCTGCAGATTTGCTGTAAGTGCCAATACCTGCAAAAAAAAAGAGTGGTTGCAAGCCCTCTCTCCAAAGAAGGATAATGAATGCCCAAGAAATGTCATGTATTATACATAAGTATTTTCCAGTCTTTTAACCAAATTTTTATTATTATTTCTCAGCTTCTACTTCCTTCCATGTCCCGGTTTTCTATGTATGCCCCAACAGCTGGTTTGGTTGTGAAAATGAGTTTGTCTTTTCACTCACATGGTTGTTAATAGGTTAGTATTCTCCTACAGTCAAAAGATAGAAGAGATAAAGGGTACCATGATTATAGGAATGATATTCAAACACATATATACGAAGTTTTATGTTAACCTATACTGTGAATTACCGATACTGTGAATTTACATTAAGTTACAATCTTCAGGGCAATCCATACATAAACAACCAATGGCTTGGAGCAACACAGACAGGGAAGTAATTTTTTTAATTCTTGCTGGAAGTCACCCCAGGTTGGCCCTGACACTAATAACTAAAAGTCCATAACAGTCACCAGAATTTGAGTGTATAGTAATTTACTTTGATTCTTCATAAAAGCATAACTCACTGAATGTTTAATATGACATAAACATCATAATTGGAGAACCTGGATGTTGAACTCATTTTAGCTGCCTGAATGAGAATTGAAGTCTTTAGAGGGAAAAAAAAAAAGTCTGATTACATCATACACATGTATGTACACATACACACACACACTCACACACACACATATATAGTTAGACACATACATACAAATATGGATTCTTTTCACAAGAAATTTATCATCTGCAAGGGAAGACCTCTACTGCTTGCAGTAGATTTGTGCAAGATAAATACACTGGATGTTGCAGATGAATGATTTGGATCGCTTAAAGAATCACTATCAAAGGTATTAGCAAAAAGTGGTTTTAATAGGAATTTATAAAAGTGAGACTTAACAAAGTTTGATGGCAAGGTTCATTCTATCACTTACTACATGGATGAAACATACAAAGGAAAAAATCTAGGTAGAATTGAGCTAGCATGATTTATAAAAAGACCAAAGACACAAAAGGATAAGGGAGAGCCTCCCATTGAGTTATGAGGTTCAGAGAAGACCCCCTTGCTTTCTAAACTCTTGATGGAGCTTAGGGACAGCTAGGTCCAATCTTAGTCTCAGACTTGGTCAACAGTTTATGTGTAATGGAAGAAATACAAAGACTAAGGAAATCCTCCCATTGAGTCACGAGGTTCTGAGTAGACTCCCTTGCTTTCTAAACTCCTAATGGAGCTTAGGTGTGGCTGGATCCACTCCTAGTCCCAAGACTTGGTCAACGGTTTATGTCTAAGGGATTATATATGTCTAGTAGCAGTCTAAGGTTCATTCACCGTTTTAGGGTGATCACAAGATTTTAGCAGAACTTAATTATTGACTGATTTAATATTTACAAAGTGAGTCAATACAATCACAACAGTGATTGTCAATACAATCACAACAGTGACTTAATTACAGATCTGGGATGGCAATCTTTATACTATACTTGCTATCGGGTACCTAAATCAATTAACACGCACACACACTGACACAAAGATGTACAAAGGTATACCTGTTAAAAATTCCCCTCGAGTTCAGTGAAATATTCACTTCAAATGTCTCAGCATTTCTTAATGGGCGAGGGTTGAGCCTCAAGGAGTGAATGGTTTCAGCCCAGGTCCCGTCGTCAGCTTCCAGCCACGGTCCTCCAAACTTCAAGAACTTGAGAGTTCGCGAGCTCTGAGAGGCGTCCCACTCAGAGGGACATGCTGGTCACAGCCCGCTGTGGTCCAGGAGAGCTCAAAGGGCCTCACTTATGACTGCTGTTTTTAGTGTCACAAGATGACTGGCTTTAGTCATCAGTAAATTTCCACCCTGGCCACAGTCCGAGTCGGTACCGATGGTACCGCTCCACTCGAGCTATGATCCGGGTAAGGAACATACCAAGGCTGTCAGGGGATGACTAATTATTCCCGCTCTCGTTTCTCACCTTGGCCAGGCAACAGGAGTTCCTGGTACAATCAGTGCCATTTCCCACCTTAGCCATGCAAAAGTTCCTGGTACAGTCAAGGGACGCTTAACCACCCAATTCATCACACAAAGGCCAAGGCCTAACAGGAACTCCTGAGATCACAGAGTGGCCCAGGGGAAGGGGGGAAATGCACCACTACACTGGAGAAGCAACGGAACTGTTTTACTTTCATTATCTTTTCTGAAAATTAATCCTGAATTAAGTTCTGAATTCTAGAGCTAATGTTATTAGAGTTTTTTCTTTCAGTTTTGTACCTTGTCAATCTAAAATTTGGCCTGAAAATGTCTTAATTCAGGTATCTTGTGAGATTTCTAGCATCTCCTGATTTTAGTATATTTATTTTATGTAAAAATGGAGAGAAGAATAAATGTTCTTAAGATACAACCAAATGAAATTTCATTATGGAATGATAATCTGTCCCAATAAAAAGAAGTATGACTAGGTAAGTGTTCTATTCCTGGTTTCATTAGGGTTTTTTAAAATATATTCTTCTTCTCTGTAAACTTTTCAAACTAGCTTCTGTAAATGACTTCTGTTTTATCTACATGTCGTTCTTAGCACAGCTAACTTCTCTTTTGCTCTACCATTTAGGCTATATATCGACGGTAATCCCTGTAATTGATCTTCTTTTTACTTTTAGTAAATTTGAGATTTAGTTCAAGAAAGTTGCAGTCATGTATGGTTGAGAGTAGTATGCTTGCATTCTTCCTCTGCTAATGCAAAGCTCTGGGTAGTCCTAGCATGCCATGTATTGAGAAAAGGGAAGATTTAATTACTTGAAGACTGGACAGCACTGATATAAACTACTTTAATTTCACCTTAACAAGTATGTCTTGACTTGTACAGCCAATTGCCAAAGACTGGTATAAGCACGACTGCATGTGTGCTGAGTCTGAGCACATGCTTTCTCTGTGAGTTCTGCACATTTCTCTCCTCCAGTTTGATCTGCTGCTCTTCATAAAAGCTGAACCGAATGTGAATTGTGTCTGACTAGTTACTCCTTTGGGGATTAGTTTAATTTTAAAAAGCTGTGCTTCTCCTTTGAGAGCCTCATAGCACAGGAAGCTCACTGAAGCTTTGTTTAAAAAGGGTGTCTGAATTAATATAAACCTTAAGTCAGGATGCAAATTGTATCTGCCCCTTCCTCACTTTTTTTAATCTAGAAGAGGCTTACATATCTCTCTTGAAATTCTGGTGTATGTTGGGTTTTGCTACATTTTGGTTTCTTTTTTAAACTTTATAATCTGCTGGCTTCTAAAGTCCTGTGTGGATACTTTGAATATTCCACTGCATTTGTGTGTGCCCTTGCACAATTTGAGGGCCTATCCTTAGTGCCACCAGAAAGAGACAAATCCATGAATCTGTTGGTTTCAGATAAATCAATCATTCACAAGGCATCATAGAATCATAGAATCATAGAATCATTAAGGTTGGAAAAGACCTCTAAGATCATCGTGTCCAACCGTCAACCCAACACCACCATGCCCATTAAACTATGTCCCTAAGCGCCTCATCTACACGTCTTTTAAATACTTCCAGGAATGGTGACTCCACCACTTCCCTGGGCAGCCTGTTCCAACGCCTGACCACTCTTTCAGTAAAGAAATTTCTCCTAATGTCCAATCCAAACCTCCCTTGGCGCAACTTGAGGGCATTTCCTCTCGTCCTATTGCTAGTTCCTTGGGAGAAGAGACCAACACCCACCTCACTACAACCTCCTTTCCGGTAGTTGTGGAGCACGATGAGGTCTCCCCTCAGCCTCCTCTTCTCCAGACTAAACAGTCCCAGTTCCCTCAGCCGCTCCTCATAAGACCTGTGCTCCAGGCCCTTCACCAGCTTCGTTGCCCTCCTCTGGACACGCTCCAGCACCTCAATGTCCTTCTTGTAGTGAGGGGCCCAAAACTGAACACAGTATTCAAGGTGCGGCCTCACCAGCGCCGAGTACAGGGGCACGATCACCTCCCTACTCCTGCTGGCCCCACTATTCCTAATACAGGCCAGGATGCCGTTGGCCTTCTTGGCCACCTGGGCACACTGCCGGCTCATGTTCAGCCAGCTGTCAATCAGCACTCCCAGGTCCTTTTCCTCTGGGCAGCTTTCCAGCCACTCTTCCCCAAGCCTGTAGCGTTGCCTGGGGTTGTTGTGGCCCAAGTGCAGGACCCGGCACTTGGCCTTGTTGAACCTCATACAGTTGGCCTCGGCCCATCGATCCAGCCTGTCCAGGTCCCTCTGCAGAGCCTTCCTACCCTCCAGCAGATCAACACTCCCGCCCAACTTGGTGTCGTCTGCAAACTTACTGAGGGAGCACTCGATCCCCTCCTCCAGATCGTTGATAAAGATATTGAACAGGACTGGCCCCAAAACTGAGCCCTGGGGAACACCGCTCATGACCGGCCGCCAACTGGATTTAACTCCGTTCACCACAACTCTCTGGGCTTGGCCGCCCAGCCAGTTTTTTACCCAGTGAAGAGTGCACCTGTCTAAGCCGTGAGCCACCAGCTTCTCTAGGAGAATGCTGTGGGAGACAGTGTTAAAGGCCTTACTGAAGTCCAGGTAGACCACATCCACAGCCTTTCCCTCATCCAGTAGGCAGGTCACCTGGTCATAGAAGGAGATCAGGTTGATCAAGCAGGACCTGCCTTCCATGAACCCGTGCTGGCTGGGTCTGATGCCCTGGTTATCCCGGACATGGCTCGTGAGCGCCCTCAAAACGAACCGCTCCATAATCTTCCCTGGCACTGAGGTCAGGCTGATTGGCCTGTAGTTCCCCGGATCCTCCTTCCAGCCCTTCTTATAGATGGGCGTCACATTGGCAAGCCTCCAGTTGTCCGGGACTTCCCCAGTTAACCAGGACTGCTGGTAAATGATGGAGAGTGGCTTGGCAAGCTCCTCCGCCAGCTCCCTCAGTACCCTTGGGTGGATCCCATCCGGCCCCATAGACTTGTGAACGTCCAGGTGGCGTAGCAGGTCATTAACTTCTTCCTCTTGAATTATGGGGGGTTTATCCTGCTCGTCGTCCCTGTCTTCCAGCTCAGGGGGCTGAGTACCCTGAGGATAACCGCTCTGACTACTAAAGACTGAGGCAAAGAAGGCATTAAGTACCTCAGCCTTATCCTCCTTGGTGGCAACGTTCCCCCTCCCACATCCAATGAAGGATGGAGATTCTCCTTGACTCTCCTTTTATCATTAATGTACTTGTAAAAGCATTTTTTGTTGTCTCTCACGACAGTGGCCAGGTTGAGTTCTAGCTGGGCTTTTGCCTTTCTAATTTCCTCTCTGCACGACCTAACGAGATCCCTATACTCTTCTTGAATTGCCTGCCCCTTCTTCCACAAGTGATAAACTCTCCTTTTTTTCCTGAGTCCCAGCCAGAGCTCCCTGTTCAGCCAGGCCGGTTGTCTTCCCTGCCCGTTCTGCTTGCGGCACATGGGGACAGCCCGCTCCTGAGCCTTTAAGACTTCCTTTTTGAAGAACGTCCAGCCTTCCTGGACCCCTTTGCCCTTCAGGACTGTCTCCCAAGGGACCCTCTCGACCAGTGTCCTGAGCAGGCAAAAGTCCGCCCTCCGCAAGTCCATGGTAGTGGTTTTGCTGGCCCCCCTCTTTACTTCACCAACTATCGAGAATTCTACCATTTCATGGTCACTCAGCCCAAGCCGGCCTCCGACCACCACATCTCCCACCAGTCCTTCTCTGTTTGTGGCAGCAGGTCAAGCGAGGCACCTCCCCTAGTAGGCTCGCTTACCAGCTGCGTCAGGAAGTTATCTTCCACACACTCCAGGAACCTCCTCGACTGTTTCCTCTCTGCCGTGTGGTATTTCCAGCAGACGTCCGGAAAGTTGAAGTCCCCCATGAGAACAAGGGCTAGCGACTGGGAGACTTCTGTGAGCCTCTGGTAGAATATCTCGTCTGTCTCCTCATCCTGGCTAGGTGGTCTATAACAGACTCCCAGCAGGATATCTGCCTTGTTGGCCTTCCCCCTCATCCTTACCCACAAGCACTCGACCTCATCATCACTACCATTGAGCTCTAGACAGTCAAAGCACTCCCTAACGTATAGGGCCTTCCTCGCCTGCCCCTTCTAAAGAGCTTATAGCCATCCATTGCAGCACTCCAGTTGTGAGACTCATCCCACCATGTTTCCGTGATGGCAACTAAGTCATAGTTACCCCACTGCACAATGGCTTCCAGCTCCTCCTGTTTGCCGCCCATGCTGCGTGCATTGGTATAGAGGCTGGGCTGCTGATTTCTCCCCCGACATTGGCATGCGGTCCCTAGGCTCTTCTCTATTGAGCCTGGTTTTATCCCCTTCCCCCTTCGAATCTAGTTTAAAGCCCTCTCCATGAGCCCCGCCAACCCATACGTGAGAATCCTTTTCCCCCTGCGAGACAGTTGAACTCCGTCTGTCACCAGCAGGCCCAGTGCCATGTAAACCTCCCTGTGGTCAAAGAAGCCAAAATTCTGCCGATGGCACCAGGCCCTAAGCCACGTGTTGATCCAATGAGTTTTCCTGTTCCCTTCAGTATTCCTCCCCGCCACTAAAGGGATCGAGGAAAACACCACCTGTGCTCCCGATCCTCCCACCAGTCGCCCCAGTGCCCTGAAGTCCCTTTTGTTCTGTTACTCCTGAATTTCGTTTTAATCCTTTCTTGAAATGTTAATATGTTGCTTTGTGCTCTCTGCATGTGGATTAAGTCCCATTGATGAGTAGGTAGAAATGTATGTACTTTAAAAACTCCAATGATTAAATTGTAATGTAAATTACAAGGAATGACAATTCTAAATGGAGTCATCTTGCTTTTTGACTGCTTAAAATCAGCTACGGCAGGTCATCTGAAAAGATTTTTTTTTTCCTCTCTGGATCACGCAAAATGTCTTTTTACTGCCTGAATTTGGATTATATATTTTGTCATTTTACCCGGAGAAATTTTGCTTTCTCAGAAGACTAAAAATACTTGGCTGTTGGAGTGTTCAGATAATATTATAGTTATTGTTTTGTAAGAAATAGCTTAAAGAATGAGATATTTGTTTATGTTTGGAAGTCTCCAAAACCACATTATTGCTAGATCATTATTTCCCACTGACTATTCTTATTCTAAGACCCTTTTATTTTAAAGCTATACTTTCATCAAATTGAATTGCATCCAAAGTGCAAAATGTACTTGCATAACTGTTTAAGTGCTAGACATCTAGCTTAAAAAAAAAATGTTTCACTTGTTTGTCTTAATTTATAACGTGTACTTTATCATCTCCTAAGCACAACTAGGCAGTATTTCATTGACACCATATTTGTTCTGCCAGCAAGCTTGCTGTTAAACATTTGTAAAGAGACACTTGCAAGTAATGAGATTTCATTATTAAAGCTCTAATTTTTTTGTGCTGAGAGATATTGTCTCTGATACGCGGAAACCTGAAAATGCTTATGTATGTATGAGGTAATTATATTCATGTCAGCAGTCCCATTGAGTTAATGAGATTATTAACAGGAGGAAAGTTCCTCCTATTTAGGTTTTTTCAGAATGAGACCATATTCTCTGTTTCTGTGTTTTCAAAATCTTAGAAGCTGTTTAAGCAGCTCTTTTGCCCCTGGATTTGCTCATTCGTAACTGTTGGACCTATATGTTACTGACAAGTGGTATCCAAGTCCTTTAAGCAGCTTTAAAGATCTAAGCCTAACATACTTGGTATATGCCTATGCTAATGTCATCACTTTCCCTGGCTCTGTGCTGATTTTCATAAGCATTGCTAATCAGTACGACAGAACAATATGATTTTTTTTTTTAATCTTAGGAGTTCTTAGCCTGTCTTATATGTGGTCCCACATTGTAAAACATAAAAAAACCACCGTGATTATCTCCCTTCTTTCACAAAGAATGTTTCTTATATGTGTACGACTTTTTTTCTCAGGCATCTGCTGCTGGCAGAAGTGGGATTTTGTGGCTCCTGCTGTGATCCAATATAGGGTTTTTTCCTGCCCTTATTTTTTAAGGAGATCTTCAATTTCCAAATTGTTCTGAAATTCTGTGTTCCCTTTGCTGGCTGGATACCCATTCAGCATAATATGCCCTAATTATGAATTCAAGGTGAAATTACTTCATGGAGAATTTGCAAATTGGAAATAGCATCCAGTATTTTGCAATTACTGCATTGTGGAAGATCTATGCTCCAAATACCCACAGATAGCCTGAAAATCATACTTTTATTGTCGGTGATAAAATAGTGGATTTTTTCCCTGTGCAGAAATTGTGCACATGATTGCAACTTACACAACAGATAAGAGAATGATGTCTCACTGTGAAACGTTAGCTTGCATCCCCCAATGCTCTAAAGATCAATGTTGGCTACTCTCTTATTTACTGTTTACAGATAGCCACTTTGATACAATTTTATTTTCTCCTGCCTACAGACAGCATACAACTCCTTTCACCATTTTCCCTTCATCAGCAAGGTTTCCCAGGCCTTTTTTCTAGAGGCAACATTCAAGAAGAAGAATTACCGGCAATGGAGGACATCCTGATTAGTAATCACTTGGGAAAACTCAACCCATGCAGTTTCATGGGACTGGATGGGCTATACCTGAGGGTGCACAGGGAACTGGCGAATGTCTTTGCAAGGCCGCACTCTCTATCATCTTTGAAAGGTCATGGAGATTGGGGGCAATCTGCAACAACTGGAGAAAGGGAAATGTCACATCCATATTCAAAAAAGTCCAAAAGGATCATGGGGGGAAGTGCAGATCAGTCAGCCTCACTTGGGTGCCCGGGAAAATCATGGAGCAAGTCCTCTTGGAGCATATTTCTGGGCACAGGAAGAAGAAGGTGATGAGAAACAGTCAGTGTGGATTTACCAAGGGCATATCATGCTTAACCCTGTGATAAAATGGCTGGATTTGAGAATGAAGCCAGTGGATATAATCTATCAGTTTGGGACGTTATGTTGTAGGTTTGTGGACAAAGAGAAAAGTCAAAATTAGGTGGACCATTGTAGCAGTTACTGGTTCATATTCCACCCGAGGGGCAGTTACAGGTGAGGTTCCTCAGGTCTCTCTCCTGGAATATATGCTGTTTAAATCCTTAATCAATGTGAATGAGCTGACAGAGTATACATTCACCAAGTTCATGTATGACCCCAACCCGGGGGAACCAGTCAACACACTGGAGGGCAGGGCTGCCATCCAGAGGGACCTAACAGGCAAGGAGGAACAGGCCAAGAGGGAGCCCATGAAATTCATCAAGGACAAATGCAAAATCATGCACTTGAGATGGATTAGCCTCCTGGAATAATACAGACTAGGGCCTCACCAGCCAGGGCCCAGCTCTGCAGCTCTGGGGCTGAGAAAATATCAGCCTGCAGTGTCTCCGGTCAGCAATGAAGACTGTCGTTGTTTTGGGCTGTATGAACAGGCGCACAAGGAGGAGGCTGAGGAAAGTGATTATACCCCATTGCTCAGCACTTGCTAGACCCCTCCTGGTTCCCGAGTTCAGTTTTCAGTCTCCCAGCATGGGAAAGATGTTTACAAACTAGAGGAGCTCAGGGGTGGGCACTGGGCAGTGGCGCTGGAGCACTCACCTTGTGAGGAGGGGCTGTGGGGCCAGGACTGGTTCAGCCTGGAGCAGAGACAGTTTCAGAGCACCTAACAGCAACCCAGTGCCTATGGGGAAGGGATCAAAGGGACGGGGATGGGACCTTCACAGAGGTGCCTGAAAGCAGGAAGAGAGACAGTGGAAATAAATAAAAATGGGGAAGATCCCACATCGACATATGGAAAAAAATCACTCTAAATATAATTAAGTTTGAAGCAGGTTTCCAAGAGGGGTGGTGGACTGTCTGTTCTTGAAGATTTTCAGGAATGAATGTACCTTGGTACCCTGAGTAACATGGTCTGAATTTTCAGTGCTGACCCTTCTTTAAGCAAAATTCTCAGATTAAATAAATTTGTGGGGTGAAGAGAGGAGGGAGTAGATTGTTCTTAGTGGAAAAATTATATGACAGAGCGTATTATTCTGGGTTAGTGTTGGCTGATTCATTGACGTATAATGAGAATACCATAAAATAGTGTAACTTGGGAGGGACTTCTGGAGTTCACACAGTTCAATCCTCAGCTCAAAGCAGGTCCAGTTAGATCAAGTTGTTCAGGGCATTTTTGAGTCATAAGATTGACTGAGACATGATGCCAAACATGTAGTTTAAGCTACGAACACTGTACCACTCTCTACCAATGTTAAATAATAAATAAGAGTTCTTCCTGCAGATGATGAAGTGAGTTATCATGGACCAATTTTGGATATCTATTTTGAGAACTAGCATTTATGGTCATATTGAGTCTGTATGGGACCCCATTGAAAGAAATTCAATCAAATTTCTTGGAAGGTTGGAAATACAATATCAGAAAAGGGCCTTTAGTCACAGACAAAGAAGTCAAATAAGCAGTACCTGTCTCTGAAACAAAAGTGCTCCATTACCAAAATGCAGCAGCAATCCTGATGCTTTATACCTTCTTGTCAAACTTTGCTTTCAAAACGTATTTTGTTCAAATTTTGGTTATGCTTTTTGTATGTTTTGCTTTCTAAGAAGGCCCTGGACTAAATTTTTATTAAGTGGAAAGGTGGCAGGCACAATTTATTCTACCAATAGTGGTAAATGTAGTCTATATTTCTCTCGGAGGTTTTAGAGCCAACAAAAGAAATTACAGAAAAGATCTTTATTGGCCTTTTAAATATATATCAGACATACCCATTAAAACAGCCAAAGAGATACAAGGTTGGAATAAAAATCAACTTTGAAGGATACCTTTCCTTTCTGCTCAGAAAAGAAATGGGCTTTAGGAGACTGCAGGGAAAGATCCAATCTAGACCTCCTGGAAGAGCTGGGCAAAGGATCTTCCTTGAACAGCTACAGCAAGAAGCAATTAGGTCCAAGAGAAGCGAGGAAGAAGTTATGTTGTCGAGGTTACACAAGAAAATGTTTACAGAGAGCAGTATTTTTTCTGTGGAATTCAAGGCATCTTTACACTGCATAGTAAGAAATTTGCACTTCTTCTTGGAGTAGTACCTTTATGGAGTTTAGCACGTATTCTGAGCGAGCTTGGTATCTTTAACATTGTATTGCATTGCATGTTTTAACCTTAGCCTCTGTTATTTAGAATTGATCTACTGAGATCAGACTAGATTGTCTGGCTACCTTCCATCTCTGCCTTTTAGTTTACACAATTACCCTGAAATATCTGTAAGGGGTTAATCGAGATAACACTGTGCAGCACTACAGGAACTGATTGCTTGGGCTGCTTTAGAAACAATATATGAAAGATTTCCCCAAAGGCTGTGGTTTTCAGTTTGAAGCTCGGAAGAATGGAACTGCTGCTGTGAAGCAATGACGACTGCATGAAAAGACACTCTAGAAGTACCAGTCCCTCTTGAAACAGCTTCTTATTCCTGCTCGACAAATACATTTTTCAGCCTGTATATGTCTGGAAATTGCAGCATTATCATACTGTCTGATTTACCAGCTACTTGGGAAATAGAGGAATTAGGACTATTATAAAATTTTTGGTTTTTTCATGTTGGAGGTCTGAATCTCACTAAATAGCATTTAAATCTACCTTTGCTACTATGTTACCATTGCTTTATATGTAGTTAGGGGAAAACAAAGAAAAAACAAAACAAAACAAAACAGAAACAGCTGTTTTGATAATTTACCCTGAACAGTAAAAGTCCTATGTGCTCTATGCCATCCACTAGCCAAAAATCAAGTATTCCTGCAATTTCTTCAGCTTCACGCCTACTTCAATTCATGGTCTTACCTTGTCTAAACATTGCAAACTTTGGATGCCTACCAAGTAGATTTTTTCCCCATAGTAGTATCTATTTCTAAGTGGCCGTTAGCATCTGTGTCAAAGATTAATAGTTATGTGCTGAAAAATAGGTCCGATTTCTTCAATCTAGAATTTCCTAATGAAAGCATTTTTTTTATCATCCCCTACCAGAATAAAAGAAATTTTGACTAGCAATAAAAAAAAAAAGGAAGAAAAAATATCACCTCGACCTAAAGCTGTTCTTGAAGATTGATGTACAATCCAAATTCGTTACCTTGCCTTTCCCCTAACATCTTTCCAAGCTCAGCTCAACAATAAAATGATCTGACTTTGGCAAACTAGGTAGTTAAAGTCCTAGTTTAACAGAAACAGTGACTTGTCTTGCACTAGTCTCTAATGAATGAACAACATTACCAGTGATTTATGCCAAATTTAGGGATGGGCTATGGTGAAGACCCCAAACCAATAACAATTACCAGCCTGGTTCACACCATCAGCGTGAGGGATGAGAAGAACAAAAAGGCCACAGCAAAGGTAAGAAAAGAAGAAGAAAAGAAATAGCAGTAGAGGGCTAGGGAGCGAGCCTTTAGGACCTGGGAAGGAAGGTATAGAAGAAAAAGGGCAAAGAGGAGCACAATAAAGCAGTAGTTGCAGAAGAAGCTGTCAAATCTGTAGGAAGTTTGGGATTCACTGATTTAAAAGAACTTAGAAATGTGTTTGAAGGTGTTTTACCATTTATTGTGGCTGCATGATTTGCAAGGGTTAATGGGCTTTTCGTAGTTATGGCTCAAGCAGTAGATTATCGGGTTTTAAAAACTCTGTTGTCAATGATGCAATGATCAGTAAAAATTCAAGATCTAGAGGTATCTCATGATTTTGCTCTTTTTTCAGGGATGACAAAAGAGTTACGTCTCACATCAGTTTCATCTTTCAGAGGATTTCATGGGATTTTAAGCACGTCTCTTAAACACTGATGTGAAAACGAGGTGTTACAGTGAACATTTTCAGTTTTGTATTATAGTCAGGCCTTGCTTTAAAAAAAAAGAAAGTTCATGCCGAGTTCTAACATCATGTTCCTAAATGTTATGGATCACCACAAAAATCTAACATCCGCCCTGCACAGTTCCATTTGCAAGAGACTTGCAGCAAATTATCCCTTTTAAGTTCTCTGGACCTGTTTTTTTGTGCACTCAAGGAAATATTCCTTCCTTTCTTTGCAGCCATAGGAGCACAGAGCTAAGAAGCTTCTTCAGAAAACCCCAGGGATTAGTCTCTCTATCGTTACTAGTGTAAAGGCAGGAGGTCCTTATTAGCAAAAACCAAGGGACCAACAGAGAAACTATATCTTCTTCATGAGCTGGTAAAGGGAGGTCACTGAAATGAAGGAAAAGATACAATTGGCCTAATTCATTTTCTATGATGTATTTGGCAAAATTTTCCTTCCTCTCCTTTTGCAGCAGCCCTGCCACCACCACTAGAGGTAGCACACACACACTAGGGAACCACTGAAATTTCTTTAGCAACCATATGATATGAATAACAAGGTTTTGTTTCTTCAGCCTTTCTTTCATATTCATTAATAACAGCTGGCCCCGCCGAGCTGCGCCCTCTGCTCTTCTGCTGCCACTTATTTCCAGCACTCTGCTCGCCACTGCAAACTGCAAGTTCAAGCCTGTGACGTTTCTGCTGTGGTTTTCTTTGCTTCATGACCAGGACAGAGAAAGAAGCTCATTAAGACTGCCATGCAACACATCAGAAGGTAAAAGCACTTACCAGTGTCTTCTTTGCAATAATGTGAGGGATGATGACTCGTAGAGATGAAGAATCCAAATAAAGTTAATGTGTTTGCAAAACTGCAGTCCAGCTTTCTCTTCCATTTTCTTCCCCCACAGTCATATCAGGTGAACTTCTCCACTTTCATGCATTCAGTAGGTTGAACTTAGAAAGAAAAATGTCCTATTTAGAAGAATTTAGAATTGGAATGAAAATAAGTCTGCCATCATTGTATCATCCATCATCTATGTGCCCTTGGCAATTTTGTTTAGTCATATGTCAAAGCTAAGTGAACCAGAAGCAAACTGAGCTGAACGAATAATAAACTAGAATGAGAACAACAAAACAAAAGAAAGAACTAAAAACCTAAAAAGCTCAGAAAAACTTGCATGGGACTTCTTTTTCCACAATAAATTGTTCCAGCGTCACTCTACTGTTTCTAATCTGACTCGTTTTTCTATTCAGTTCTTTTATCTCTGTTTGCTATTGAAATATTCTGAAAATGTCTAGATCACAGCACCATCCCTAGTCTCACTTTAATAGTTGGTAACAAAGAAGACAGTAGATATATGAATTTATCCACTACAAGACTCAATACTGAAGCTGAGCTTTCAGGATCTTGTCGTGTAATTAAAGGTTGTATCACCACAAATTTTGCTTCTCCCTCACTCTGCATGAGTACATGGTGAGGGTTTGAGAGTACAAAAGAGACATTTTCGCCAGATCCATTTTTTATTCCAGCATCAATAGATGTCTTGTGGAGGAGAAACTCTAAAGGGAAATCCTCTGAATCCCTCACCATTTTGTATAACTGTCTTTAAATGCTACGTTTCCAGAGCCTCTTTTTTCTTCCTGCTGTGATCCTGAAAGGTGACCTAGGGAACCATATCACCGCAGCTGTCTAGTGACACATGATCTTAAGGATGACCAAGTTCCCTTAAAGATCACTCACTTTTCCTTGGAGACTTTCATGCACACTTCATATTACCACCTCTTTGCTGCTGGCTCCAGCTCTCAATACCAATTCTGTTTTGTGGGAGCAATCCCAGTGCTACCCATCACAGTCTCTTCTGGTGCTCAGGCCAGACTCTCACTATTGTGTCCTCTCCCAGACAGGTTCTTGGTTAAAGAGTGAGGGCCTTCAGACCCTGTTAGACTGCAAGAGAAAACCCTCCTTGGGAGAAAAAGATGCCCGCCTACCCTTTCCTGGTAGTGAGCAACATATTTGCCAGGGTACAGCCTATCCCCCAGCCACTGACCAGGGAAAACAGGTAGGGCTGCCATCCTGCCTTGTGATGACCTGAAATGAGGAGCAGCCTTCCTACTCTGGTGCCTTCATCGCTTTTGGCAAGAGCTGTGTGTGGTTCCTGAGCTGCCCCCTCTCTGTGGTCCTTTAATTGTAAGTGTATCTTGACAGTTAAGGCTCTTCTGAGAAGGTTTAAGTCTGGACAATGCAGTCATTTCACTCTGGCTTTTCTGTGACAAAGTCAGTTGGTGTTTGTTGCTGCAAGGCTGGAACTGATGTGGAGATATAGACCGCTGACACTGAGAGGAGATGGGAATCTGGTGAGCAGGATGAAAGGCAGTCCTGTTGAAATCTCTCACTAAATCTCAACTTTCCTTTAAAATCTTCAGCAAGCACATCTATTTTCATGTGTGTACAAGTGTGTGCATTGCAGAAATATGTTGCTGGACTGAGGGTGTTCAGATGGTTAATTAGAGGTCTTTTTTGTGTGACTTTTGGTACCCCACTGCACAGACACCTGATGTTAGTGAACCAACAAAATAAATATGTGAGTAAAGAACAGTCATTAAAAGCAGTAACTGAGGAATTCAAGAATTGGCATGAAAAGTGCTAGAAGTGCAACAGGTGTGAAATCTCTTCCAGTCAAGGCAGTGGAGGACTGGGAATCTAGTTTTAGCCCCTAACTCTGACAGAAAACCCACAGCAATTTGCACATGCCATGGATTTCCCTAACCCCAACCTTTGTTATTTCTAATGGGAAAAAAAGGTTCTGTATCTTTCCACCTATATTGTTCTCTCCTACATAATTTCAAATTCTTTGGGACAAAGAAGAGTTTACCGTATGTCTGCACACTGGCTGGAACAACTGGATCCTGGTCTAGATTTGCCCTATAGACATTCCCAGCATTTGAACAATTCAAGTATTGCTATTTTTTTATTATTATTTTAATGTGATGTGTTCCCTTAAGGGAATTTATACTGTTCTTGTATTTCTCCTTCCTATTGTGGCTCCTTCTTAATCCACTTGAGTTTCACCCCTGTCAGGAGCGCATTCAAAGCCACAAATAATTACACTTAACAACGATGTCCTCTTTTGCCTACTGTTTTCCTGTTTGTTCATTTAATTTTTTTTTTTTTAAGATTGTGTGGTCAAAAAGAAACGAATAGTAGAAGTCAGTGGCTGTTAGAAGGAGATATGTACCTACCCTTCTCTGCAATGGATGAAAATAATATATCTGTGTTAACTGTTGCTTAGTGACTTTTATGCTTCTAGCAGAGAAAAACTCAGTATTTTGGAGCCTGCAAGTAAATAGATTTACATATTGTAGTGTCAGGCTACAGGGTTTTCAGTTGTTCTCTGCCTGCAGTTGGATGTAGTTACTAAATAGGAAATAATTATTTGGCCAATAAGTCTTAAAACATATGTGGTCCTTGCATAGCAAATACCTTTTCCTCCAAATACAGAAAAAGGTATTTCCCATAATGAGGACACATTCTGAATCATAGAATCATAGAATCATAGAATCATTAAGGTTGGAAAAGACCTCTAAGATCATCGTGTCCAACCATCAACCCAACACCACCATGCCCACTAAACCATGTCCCTAAGGGCCTCATCTACACGTCTTTTAAATACTTCCAGGGATGGTGACCCAACCACTTCCCTGGGCAGCCTGTTCCAAGGCCTGACCACTCTTTCAGTGAAGAAATTTTTCCTAATGTCCAAACTAAACCTCCCTTGGCGCAACTTGAGGCCATTTCCTCTCATCCTATTGCAAGTTACTTGGGAGAAGAGACCAACATCCACCTCACTACAACCTCCTTTCAGGTAGAGCGCGATGAGGTCTCCCCTCAGCCTCCTCTTCTCCAGACTAAAGAGCCCCAGTTCCCTCAGCCGCTCCTCATAGGACTTGTTCGCTAGACCCTTCACCAGCTTCGTTGCCCTTCTTTGAACACGCTTCAGCACCTCAATGTCCTTCTTGTAGTGAGGGGCCCAAAACTGAACACAGTATTCGAGGTGCGGCCTCACCAGTGTCGAATACAGGGGCACGATCACCTCCCTACTCCTGCTGGCCACGCTATTTCTGATATAAGCCAGGATGCCGTTGGCCTTCTTGGCCACCTGGGCAAGTGTGAATGAATGAATTGATATATGGTTTGCACGGAGACCTTTAAGCAACAGCAAACCTGCTTTGTCTCTGGAGCACCAGAAGGGGCTGAATTCAGTATCAGTAGCTGAATCAACCGTTTCTGGTATGGTTCTTTCACCTGCTGGGTTAACAAACCTGGAGGAAGGGGATGGTCATTTGCCGAGATTAGCACTTTGCAACAGGCCATAGAAGGTAAGTCAACCACATGTGGTCTGGTATGTTTTTAAGGCTCACAGATTTTTCTTGCAATGCCCCAAACAGTAAATTCTCAGCATTGCTCAGAGAGCGAGTGTGTAGACTTCTGTGCAGACTAGCAGAAAACTAAAAAAGAATAATATTTCAAAACCAGCACCATTCCTTAGCTGAAATCCCTTTCTGAGGTGTTAGGAGCATTTCTGTCTCCTACAAACAGATGTTGTTGTTTCATATGAATAAACACAAATGGTATCAACTAGGCCTCAGGGATGGTGCTTGCATTTCCAGTTGGTCTGTTTTTAACCAAGTGCCTGATGCGATGCAGCCTGGTCCGTGCAGAGGACATGGTATCTCATGTGGGTCAGCTTGCACTGGCGAGGCTACTTGTTGGTTCCAACAGGATGTAACGGTGAGAACATGGGGTCAGGGTCACCGTTTCAGAGCCTTCCTTAGCTGCCAAAACTAACTCTTAGAGTTCACAAGCTGGGAACATGCTGCAAGGTTACTTTCCTTAAGCAAATGCAGAAATTTTCTCATGATTTCGCTAAGGAAGTAGTATTATGATGAAGGTGACAGTTCCCAGAATTTCTCTTTTGAAAACTGAAGTTGGCAGTGATAATGGGAATCCCTTTCCATCACATTTGATTTCCTTGCTATATTATAGGTTGTACTGTCCTGTAAAGAGAATGAGGCTAGACATTACACAGGTTCCAAATGCCAAAGCAGGCACTAGAAATAAAAAAAAGGAAAGCATTTGTTTTTAGTATGTGACGCAATATTTCACCTGAATATTCCTGTTATCTTTCTTACCCATAAAATATAATCCACGTCTGTCTGTTCTAGGAGAAATTATGTAATGTTGGGTTTTTTCCCCCATTTCATAAACTTTTCAGTGATTCAGAATGATCCCTGTATACAATTTTACCTGGTTGCCACATAGAGATAGAAGCTATTGTTTAAAACTATTACAAGAAACAGGTGGTGATTATTTCCCATCCTGCTTATCTATAATTTTTACAGGCTATCACAAGCCACCAGATAATTCAAACTCCAAGGTACTTATGAGGGGACAAGTATCCCACTTTCATGACACATATGCAATTACTTCTTTAGCAAGCCTGAGTGTCTTTTTTCCCTGATACTTGCTATTAGCATGCTTACTCCAAATGAGAAGCAGTCAGTTACTAGACTAATAATGTTGGTACTGAAGTATAATTTGTAATATATTGAGGACTACTTTGTTTAAGGAGGTAGGATAAATTAGCCAAAGGGGTGAAGTCAATATGCATAAGTTACAGCCTATTAAGGCTCCATGTGGATTCTCTTATTCAGAAGGAAAGCAACCATCACTATAGCCTAATCCCTAAGAGATTTCAGCTCTACTGAACTGCAGCCATATGACTTCCAAATTAAAGCATCTACACAGGGATTTAATAGATGCCTTACAGTGGGATTAACCTCTGGTGAAATAATGCATTAACTTCACTCTTTTCTGGAGGATCTAGTCCTATTATAATTGTAGACGAAACCAAACACGGCAGCAGAATTAGGTTTTCAAATGACTGCTGACATAAATGTGGTCAGACCCTGTCAGTCAGCAAATTGACAATAAATCCCATTCCTCCATTTCTAATTTTTCTAAATTTGAAGTTTCCATAGAAAATAAAACTCAGCAAAGAGGGCTTTGCATTGCTTAAAATTATTAAGTTAAAGTAGGCTGAAACCAGCCAGTTTGAAAATGTTTTTGGCACTTTTTGTGTATCCGTATGGAATGAGGCCATGAGTGATGGCAGAGGCCTACTCTCATGAACACGCAAGAGGAATAAAATAAAAATCACAAAGCTATAGGGATAGGGACAAAAAAAGTAAAAACTCTGTGAGTTGTAAAAACTGTAGGGAGTAAGTGTAATATTCTAAGTGTTTGCCATCACAATTTAAAATATAAACTAGAAACAATGTAAGTAGCAAAATACACTAGATATTACTACCCGCTGGCTGAGGTTTGAAGCTGCTGAATTTTGTGTTGGGTCGCTATAGCTTCCAATTAATTACAAATCTGCACATTCCAAAGTAACTTTTGCTAGAAAAAGTTAAGAGGTGCGAAATCATCAACAGGAGTTGCTTTTAAAAGTTAAATAGCTACATTCCAGGCTAAATAAAAAATAAGTACACTTTCTAACAAGATGCAGTGTAATCTCTACTCAGAGCTGTTGCCAATGTGCAGTCCTTTAGCATTTGTTTAAAGAAGATGATTTTCGTGTCATTATGAGTGCAAATAAAAATGTGTCTATGCATATATATAAGTAATTTATCTGAAGTTAAACTTAAAACTCTTTATAGCAACAGAAGCTTTCTTGTTGCACCCAGGTGCAAGTATAGCAAAAATAAAAATAAATTAAAAAACGACCCCAAACAAAAACCTGTGTGAAGTAGCATACTTTATACACAGCTTTTCTCATAACACAGAAAATCAAGTTAAAGCATTCTGAATTCTGACCTAAGAAAACAGACTTATTTTTGCCTCACTTGCCTAGTAATGTACAGTACTGGGATACCCCAGGGTGATTTTTTCCATTGTAAAAACATTGGCAATAGGGTTTGTATGCTTTAGGACTGATTGAGCTATGAAATGGTAGCATCACCGTGTTCCAAAAAGTGAACAAGTGCCAGGAAGAATTACTTTAACAACAGTTTGGTTTATTGCCGTTGCTAAGATTGTTGAGTCTTCATATGAGCAGTACAGTGCTTCAACTTTGTTTAGGTAAAACAGAGGTATGTTTTGGGCAGATCACTTCCTAAACATAGAAGATAAATGTGTTTTCTCAATTTTTGTGTATTAGAATTGGAACTGAACTGTCTTATAAAGTTGCAAACTTACTAGTCTTGCTGACACCATTCAGAGCAGCTGAAGATCAAGATGTGGAATTTGTGAGTATTCCAGAAGTTTATTTGTCAAAAGTCCTTTACAATGCCACATTGGGAATGACTAACTGTGGGTGTCCAAGCAGGGATCTGCAGTGATTTACATACAGCTCTGCTATCCCAGCCAGTTCACAAAGCCAGGGGAAATAATTAGCCATTGGCAGACCACAGGACCGGGGGTGGTCTGTGACAGAGATGCCAGTCCATCAGTTTCACACACCTGTGTGTTGAAACTGCAGCATGCCAGGAGTAGAAAGAGTGGCTCCAGCTACTCTCACCATGCACTGCATGTCTCCCTAGAGATGTTACAAGAAGCCTGCAGCTCATTTTGGAGGAAACAAATTTGCACCATCAGTTGACCATATCAAACTTGAGTACAGTCAGCTGAAGGCATTTTTGTGCTGCCCAGCACCGCTCCGTGGAGAGATCCTCTGCCCAGCTGGGGCCAAGCTGGTGGCAGGAGCAAGAAGCTAGCACCCTGAAGCATCGTTCCCATGATAACCAGTGCTTGGGTGTCACAGCGGCACGGCTGCTCTGCCTCTGCGGACCTAGGGTGGGCTTTCCGCGTGGTACCTACCACCCACATATGGCATCTGTCTTGCCTAGAATTAGTTGGGGGATTTCTACACCAAATCCTGTCTTCCAGGTACCACCTGAGAGCGCTTCCCAGGGCCTTACAGCTCATGCAGACATGGATGACACCAGCCAAATCGATAGCCCAAAGTCTGCCTCCAGCTATTCCTGAAAAAAAGGCTCAGCTAACGAATTTAGGGCACCAGCAGCACCATCGACTGACCTGTGCATTGTTGAGGGGAGAAGGAGTATCACATTCTTCCCAGCACCTCTGTGATGCTCTTTGTCCTGCCGGATTGTAACTTTTGAAGTAATGAGTTTTAGTAACATTTATTCTGTCACAATAGGCTCTGCCTAACCTCTGACAATGCCTTTCTCTGACAGTAATGTTTTCCTGCATAGTTGACAGGAAAAGGTAACATGAATTGCTGAATTACATGTTAAAAATATGTGAAATTCAAATTGCTGTAGTCTAGGAAGAGATGAATGTGGTCTGATTCATGTGCCGGCTTATTTTTCAGCCAATTTACTTGATTGTACAGAAATCAACAAATAGGAAATTTGGATATAATTTAATGCCCTGCATCTTATGGCCAGAATTGTCGAGTCTGTATTACCAATATTTAAATGCTTCCTTTAATCATAAAAATATTTAAATTTCAGATCTCTTGAGCATTTTACTGACTGTTCTGCTGACTGAAGTGTGCATCATGTTTAAAATTTATGTATCTGAAAGGTGATTGGAAGGAAATATGAAAGACTGACCATTCAGGTCAATCTTTCAGGAAAAAAGCTTGGAATTTTAAAAGTACGTTGACAGGCACTACTAAGTTTATTTATCCAATGAGAGTACCAAGCAGGTAAGGCATGCCCACATAACAAAATAAGAGCTAGCTGCATTCTGCAAAGTCCACCTAATGCTATAAACTTGATAACACTGTAATATTGTTAGAAGTTAACATTGAAATGTACATCAGAATGTGTTTCCCTAGAAGTTAACAGACAAAGCTATAAGAAATATCTGTATTCAAGCTGATTTTTGCTACTATTGTGGTAACTGTGAAAAGGTTCTTCAATTTTTAATTGTTTGCTTTTTGGATAACGTGTCAAGTTCCTTGAAATTGGGGCATTTATGCTACTGATCCTATTGCAACTAATATTTCCTTTAGTAAGGGCTGGAGGTTTTTTCTGTAAAATATGGTAAATAGATTCTAAAGCAATGCTGTAACTTGACTCTTTTTTTTAAATAATTGCAGATTTTTTTGTGGCTGTGTGAAAGTTTCAGTTGAACTGACATTAAGCAAATTATATTTTTTATTTGTATCTCAGTCAGGATCAGGAATCTCCTCCCTCCCTTCGGAAATCTTAAAATTAACAAAAACAGAGCAAAAAGTTTTGTACTTTTTTAACAAATGTCAGAATTAATAGAATCAAGCTGTGTGTGCTACACAAGCATTGCTATGTGTAGCTTATTAAAATAAGCTTAAGAATAAACTATAATTTAGACCATCCGTACAAGGAAATCATGTTCTTCAGAAATTAAGGAATTTTTACTAGCAAATATTGGTATTTTGGCCATCAGCAACTTAAAAGTCACTCTAGAGAAAAAGAATCTAAGAAACACTATCTTTTTATGTTAAAAGAGGATCAGACCCAAAAATGATTGAAGCTTGTCTCCTGTACATCCAGTTACCCTCAAATATTGAAGATCTTACCGGGAAGAGCCATATCATGCAAATGTGCATTTAATAGCTTCTTTGAAGCCTAGTAACAAAAAAGTTTCATCATCAGAGTTGATTGTCTGTCCACTTAAGCACAGAATTATGTGGCTTAGCATTGCATGGAATAAAGGTAATGAGCCTTGAAATTTGAGGACAGTACCAGAAATAATCTGTTTTAGACACAGTTTCAGTGACAAATTGAGGCTAAACTGGGTCTGTTAGAGGAGCAACCAAGCTACAAGGAGATGAATTATCTATTAACACTCTCACAAGAAAAACTGCTTGGGGCAGAAGATTAAATACAGTGTAATATATGATATGACAACAATTCATAACACAAACAGAAAGGCTGATAAGTATTGTTGCATTGTCATTTAGCACTGTTAATTAGATAAATACTATTAATTGATTTGGATTTGATATGGTCATTAACATGTAGCCTAATTCTACTTTACATCCTTATTCATCAGGAGTAAATCTAGTCAAGTCAGTAGAAACACACCGCATTTTCAGGCCACCAAATGTCAAATTACAAAAGGTGAGTTATTAATGGGAAAGAAAGCAAATTATTCATTTTTACTACTGGAGATTGTGTCCTGAAGAACATTAAATGCGTGAAAAACCTCTTGCATATGGGTTCTCCAAGAAAAAGGTTAGACATTTGCCATTGAAAATTGAAGAAGTGAAACCTTCTGCAGAGTTTGCCATGGATTGGACTTTAGTTCTGCAGACAAGATTGTAATTCTTGTAGCACATGACTCATATGTCACCAGAGACAACTGATGGAGAAATGCACAAAATTAAGGTGATGTGGTTTTAACGGAAGTCTTCATGAAATTAGTATAAAATTATCTTCATGTTTTTTCTGTTTTGGAATGACTCTAGGTTTTGGTTTTCAAAATATATCATTGTTTCCCCAAGCTAGCAGAGTGGGGAAGCTATAAGCAAGGGTGAGATTTTTTTTCCTTGTGACTAATGGAGTTGGATACTATTTTAAGGAGAAACCTGTTATCTTGGGGGGGTGGGGGGGGGAGGGGGAGAAGAGAAGGAAATTAGCATAAATATTAGAAATCACTATCATTAGGTTTCAGAGTTAATGGATAAAATAGCTGAATTTCTCAAACCTTCAGGTTGTGTACGGACCTGGAAGTCTGGTTATGTTGGTTCTGTTTATTTCATGACTTGTGAAGAAACACTTATAAAACTAGAAACCAGTTTTTACTGGAAGATTTTTCTACAAAACTAATGCCTCCCAAGAAGGGAATGATAGAACAGATGTGTCACTAAAAGTATAGAGGTCTGCTTCCCATTGTTTCGGAACAGCTGGTCATTCTGCAGCGTGCTTGCCAAAATATAGTTCTACAGGCAATTACGTATTTATTGCCAGAACCTGCCACCATCAATCACCATGTAGTGCTTTACGTGAGGAATCCCTCTTCTGTTGATGCTCATTGCTGCTGAGGATCAGTAACAGAACCTGGATGTAATTACCATGAGGCAAAATCCTGGTGGGGGTGGGAAAAGTCAGTAAATCAATGCATAAAGTGTATAACTTTAAACACAGATGCAATTTGAGAACTATTAGAAACCTTTATTTCACCAGCATGGTAAAGACTGCTGAATAGTCCAAGTTCCACTGGTAAACTATGAATAAATACAACATAAAAAGAAGTCAAGCCCACACAATGCAAAGAGACAGTGTAGACTGTTTTGCAATCCCTGCCGTCCTGTGCTTCCTGTGATAGCCAGAAAGTAAATATCCCAGAAGACTTTATGAATAATACTACAAAAATAAATCCCTCATGATAATCTAACTGTTTTCAAACTTTCTGCTCCCCTTTTTTAACCCCACTAAGTTTCAACCTTTTCAGCAAATAGAAGTCCACAATGAGACATATGATCTCAGTATATCTGTGTTTTCTATACACTGTAATTTCAAAGCAACAAAATATAGCAGTATTTAGGGAAAATGCCTGCGGTTTGGTTTTTTTTATTATTGTATATCTTCTTCCAAAGAGCTTTTACTAGATGTGACGTACTGGGGCAAGCAGCACTTTTGTTCTCCTCTCCTAAGACTAGCTGTTTTCTTTCTCACTTTTAAAAATATTATTTTACTGAAAGAGTGGTCAGGCCTTGGAACAGGCTGCCCAGGGAAGTGGTTGAGTCACCAACCCTGGAAGTATTTAAAAGACGTGTAGATGAGGTGCTTAGGGACATGGTTTAGTGGGCATGGTGGTGTTGGGTTGATGGTTGGACTGGATGATCTTAGAGGTCTTTTCCAACCTTAATGATTCTATGATTCTATGATTTAAACAGCTGCCTGATAGGAGGGCAGCCAGAAAGAGATTTTGGCTCTAGTCCTACAAGAAGTTTTTACTACCTTTTTGTAGAGAACGCTGGGTATTTGTAAATTTCCCATGGGGCAGCTTGCTTGCATAGTCTGGAATTGCATTAACGTTCAGCTTTCCTGGCCTGATTGCAGCTTGTCAGCTGCGTGTGTAGTTACACCTCGAGTCACTGTAGGACCATTTGGCTGTAGTCTTGTGAAACAAAGAGGTGGTGGCTGATGCCTGCATTCAGGTTTAAAAGTATTTGGACGAGTCTGGTGAATATGCTGGGGTCACTTTATATGGTGGGGCAGTTTGGGGAAAGTAGCAGCATGGAAGCATCCCCCCCCCCCCCCTTCTACCCCTCCACCTTCCCAAGTTTCTTTGCATTAGGGAGCTAAGAAATGTTTTGGTTGTGTGCAACTCATTTTCACTGATGCTTGTGTCACGGAAGGAGTGAGAGAGATGCACTTCACTCATAAGAGAGAAGCAGCAATAGGTTTATTGATATAAGACAGTGAGTTAACAAAGTTAAATGGTAAACGCGACAGTGGTTTAACAAGATTTGATGGCAAGGTACACTTGATTATTTACTGCATAGAGGACAGGGTCAGACAAAACTGTCAGGGAGACCCTCCCGTTGAGTCATGATGTTCAGAAAGGACCCCCTTGCTTTCTAAACTTCTCCCCTTAGAGGAGTCTAGGTGTGGCTGGATCCAAACTTAGTCCCAGACTTGGTCAACATGTCTATGTTTATGTCTAAAGGATTGTGTATGTGCACAATCAATCCTTTATATCAAAGATTATAAAAAGATTATAAAAAGATTATAAAAAGATTATAAAAAGATTTCAAAGTTCAGCATGCTATTAGTCACTTATCGAGAATTTGTTGCAGCAAGGAATCTCTCAACCTTGAGAAGTAACCTTGAGAGGCGTCCCTACTCAAGGGGAGATCCTGGCGTGCAGCCTGCTGTCATGCAGGAGAGCTCAAAGGGCTCTTGGGCTGCCCACTATTTATGGGGGTAAGATAATTGACTCATAGTCATATAGTCATATTTACATACCGACTGCAGATGTTAATTTCTTCCAAATCTGGCTTGAGTCGGACATTGAGCAGCACTGTGGTTAGGTGAACGCACTGCCTATTGTGTTCTTATCTGTCTCCCCCGAATGCACTTTGAGCTGGACACATCCATCACGACCAGACGCATCCATCACAATCACCACAGGTGGTTAACACTTGAGCAGGGTTACGGGAAAAGGTCAGGTCAGGGGCAGGGGGAGCCACCGTCACAACTTGTGAGGTGGTACTTAAGTTGTCATGTTGCTGTGGGGTGGTTGTGAAGCACCGTGTCATGACCACCCACACTGCCTTCACCTTTACTCCTAGATACACTGTGAAAGTCTCAGAAAGAGATTGGGGAATGGGGAGGTACCTCAGCTTCAGCTGATGCTTCCAGGACCCTCCAGTACCTGTGCATGAGTAGCTTAGGGCTTCTCACATGGGACAGTGGGACTTTTCCAACACACAGTTACTGTCACACACAGCCTCCTATGAGTAACACTTCTGCCTTGTACTCTCCAGCCTAGGCACCGTTCCCAAACCTCAGGGGCTGGTGAGTTAAATGGACTACTGCTGTGGCACAAGGGCAGTTACCAAACAGGAGATCTCCAGTGCTGCAGAGGGATCTTCTGCAGAGGACGATTATGCAGAAGTCCATAATTCATTCTGGGACTGTCTCATCTGTTTAGTCTTGAGCTTGGATGAGCACCTGTTTCCTGGTCTTCTCTCCTAAGAGACCCAGCTAGCCTACCCCTCCTTCTACACTGCTACTGACTAGTAAGAATAAATCTGCAGGTGATAAATGGAGGGCCCAGTGATATAAGTGCCTGGCCAGCCATGGCTCTTCAGAGTGCTTAGACGTCCTATGTCACATGCAAATGTGCTTAGTGTTCCCCTTCAGGCATCTGATCGTGTGTACTTTGCTTTTCTGCAGCCAGCAGCCTATCGCCTGTGCAGCCACTGTTTTTCCTAACAAGCAACAGAACCTACCGCCAGAATGTGCAGATACACAGGTGCAGGTAGAGGGGAGGAAAGTTAAACAGAAAGGTTTTCATTTGTCTGCATTGCATAGTCTGCAATGCACTGTGGTGTGTGGTCATATGCAGTCCATACATGTCTCTTCAGGCAGTGCCTTGTTGCACGGACTCAGCAGTGTCTGAATAGTTACAGGATGACTTAGCTGACCCCTGGAAAAAAACCAGCAAAAAACCCTGGTCAGGTTTTGTCCCACAGTTGCAGATGGCCCTTATATTCTTCACCCATTTCACTGCTTTTTTACTGGTAAAGTGTACTGTTGCCTATATTTGACTTCCTTGCTGTCTAGTTTGGCTTTTGTATTTTCAGTGCAAAGACAGTTTCTCAGGACAGTGGAGCTGTTGAACACATCTCAGTGTTCAGTGTGTTTGCACACTAAACTTTGAAGAGTCTTCTGCAAAGGTGAAGAAATTAGAAAAGAGGACAGGCTTGGTCCTTATTGCACACTCTAAATGACTTTGTCACTGTCCCCCACAAAGATGCTTGGACTGGTAGTGCCTCTGCTGTTGGCTTTTCATAGTGTGGTTCTGCTGTAAAAGATGTTTCCTTCCATTCTGAGAGCTGCCTTTTTGAGTCCTGGGGTAACCACAGCCTCCTCGGCCTAGCCCTGACACTTTGGGGGAGCAGAGGGTGTCATAGGTGCATTGCTGCATCAGAGCGGCTGCATGCAAGAAGTCACCTGCCTCCCTGCCACTTGGTTTCTTGGAGACATTCAAAAAATGTATCTTACAGCTGAAGGGAATTAAAACAGATCTCCTGCAGTGCTGGCTTTCTGAGCCTTTCTCTCCTGATCAAATACTTTTTCCCATTCAAATACCAAAGTTTTGCTTTGCAGGTTGAAGTGGCAGAACATTGTAGTAATGTGTCTTGTCCTGTGCAAGACTGTTGATGTTAATGACCAAATACAATTTGATTGGACAATTAAGGTGTATCTGTCAAAGACACTCTTCTCTTGACCTTGCTTGTCTTTCAAAGAACCAGTATCTTAGGTTTGGCCCACCCGGCTGTTGTTAGGTGCCCGGCTTCAGAGTGGAGCAGGAGACAGCATCCCCTTAGCCCAGGGTCTGCATGGCTTTCAGAGTGCTGTGGTTGCAGGGACTGGATCCATCGCTCATGGCATGTGCAAGTGTTTTTTCTTGGGTAGCTATAAGGACGTTCGGCTCCTACAATGGGCATAATGGTTTTCTCCTGATGATTTATTTTACTTCCTAGTCTCGTGTCTGAAGGAAAACCCCCTGCTGTCTAGGTTATTCTTTGTCTTTCTGTTACATAAGAATGTGCTAATGTTTGCATGAAACATGCAAGAAAACTCTAGAAACACACAGACAGATGACTTGTGTGAGTAAGTACTAGGAAAGGATAAACTTACAAATAGTACAAGTTGAGTGAAATATTCTGTTACACAATTCTGTCTGAAATTGACATGAATTACTTGAAGCTACTGCCATCATACTCTGTTTAAGGAATTTTTACTTGAGAATTTAAAAAAAATATTTGGAGAGAGTTACCTTTTCAATGTTCAGCTCTTTAGATTGCTGCTTGGATTACATAATGAAGTTTGAGCTACATTGAAACTAATGTTTTGATGCATAGATTGGAAAACTTAAAAAGCGCTTCATCTTTTATTTGTCTCTTTGAATAAAGGCAACGTTAATCCTGTTTTTGTGCAACTGTGGAGCAAATAATTGGGCATCTGCCAATACACAAAAGGGAACAAACCCAGTATTGCTATTTTACACTGGCCAGAAAAAATCTTGCATTGGTAACAGCTATGCTGCATTTTAAATTAATTAAACGTAAGCTGACCTATGCAGAATTAGGAAACATTTTTATGATTATGTCTTTTGCAATACCTAAGTAAACTTATGCTTTGTCACTGCACCTTCCTGCACAACTTTTACATGTTCTACTCCTAAAAACTTTATTTTTAAACTTAAGAGTACAAGGGTTTAACCAAAAGAACTGCAGAACTTCTTCTTCCAAGGAAGTAATGCTTATTGCTCCTCACCAGCAAAACATTTCAGAAAATGTGTGCTTTAAACACAAAGGAAATGTCTGTGCTCATAAATAAATAAAGGGTGCTCTCACTTAAGTAAGTGTTGAGCTGTTTTGTTGGACTGGGACTCTAAACGCTAGTTTCTCTGAATGATTTGTTTAAGTTTCATCATGTCACCACAACTGTTCTACTTGCATTTGTTACTGGACACAATGCAATTGGCCAACTCGACAATGACAGGCACCTCTCTTAGATTACAGAAAAGATAGCAGGTCTTTCCATGGTTTGTGATGTCCTAAGAGAACAAGAGTTTTAATTCTGTTTGGTCAAGTGACTAATTAGGCTAATTGATTTTTTAAAAAAAAATTCAGAGGCTTTCAAACAGTCAAGAAAAAGACATACGTGTGGAACGGAACAAGTTCAAAATCACAATTTATGTCACAGAAGGGAGAGGGTATTGATCCCATGCTAGATGTATTGAATAGGCAGGCAGGTGTCTTTGTCTCAACTAGAACATCAGACAGAAGATTGTGGAAGTAAGTGTACAACTTTACCAAAAGCTGTAACTAGTCCTCGGGCAGATAGCCAGAAATGAAGGCTTTGAAAACCCATGGGAAAATAATTCCTTAGACGGATCAGGTTTATACAGGATTCTTTAACTATATTAACTTATGATTTTTCTTTAAGGAGCTTGCCTTTCCGTTTTTTAAAATATTGTATAGAAAAGTATGTAAATATAGCTTCTACTCTCCATTTGAGTAGAGCCACAACATAATCAATTTTAATGAATAAGATACTTAGCTAGCAAAAGGTACATTACTCTTAAGGATTTATGTTTGTGCAAAAATTTATAAATTGCATTTACCTTATGCCCATTAAATAGTTTGTCTTTTGTTACAAATAATTCCAAAGATCTGCCAGAATATTAAAATGGTGTGTCATTCTGGTAAGGCATCTGCACAGTGCATTCAATGACTTTCATCTTTCTACAGGATAAAGTACAATTCATAAAAACTTGAACTTCTAAAACAATATATATTTATTCAGTTAATTTGAGAGGGAAAATGCAATTTACGTTTCTATTAATCAGTTAATCTTCCTTCTAAATAAAATGATGAAAAAATGTAGTGTGGAACTGTGGTTTTTTTTTACTATTCAGACATTAGGTTTAAATCTATGAATAGAATAAAAAATCATTGTCCTTCTTCTGAAATAGGTTAACATACAGTGCTCATAAAACTATGAAGAGTTTTAGTGACCATGGCCAGTGATTTCCTGCCGCGCCCCCCCCCGCCGTTATCTCCAGCTTGAACCTCTCCAGTTTCAGCTAATGCCACTGTCTCTCACCCTCCTGCCAGGCACTTCTGGGAAGACTCTGTCCCCATCCCCTTGGTCTCTTCCCAACAGGCACGAGGGTGTGCTGTTAGATGCCCCAAAGGCTTTTCTGCTCCATGCTGAAGCACTTGCCCCTCCTTGAAGGTCGAGTGCTCCAGCCCCACCATCTCAGTGGCCTCCCCTGAGTACATCTGGTTTATTGATGTGTCTCCAGTCTGAGACCTCAAACAGGTCATAGGGCCTAGGTGAGCCTGATGGGTGCTGAGCGGAGTTGATCACCCCTGCCCTCTCTGGCTAGGGGAGAAAGATAGGAGAAATCCCTGAGAGCAAGCGAAATGCTGCCTTTGACCTCCCGTGGGAAGTCATAGCAATGAATAGAATAGAATAGAACAGAATGGAGTAGAACAGAATATTTTAAATGGAAGGGACCTACAATGATCACCTAGTCCAACTACCTGACCACTTCACAGCGGAGCAAAAGTTAAAGCATGCTGTTAAGGGCATTCTCCAAATGCCTCTTAAACAATGACAGGCTTGGGGCATTGATCACCTCTCTAGGAAGCCTGTTCCAAGGATTGACCACCCACTTGGTAAAGAAATGTTTCCTAATGTCGAGTCTGAACCTCCCCTGGTGTAGCTTTGAGCCATTCCCACGCGTCCTATCAATGGATTCCAGGGAGAAGGGATAAGCACCTCCCTCTCCATTTTCCCTCCTCAGGAAGCTGCAGACAGCAATGAGGTTGCCTCTCAGCCTCCTTTTCTCCAAACTAGACAAACCCCCAGTGTCCTCAGCCACTCCTCATAGCACACCCCTTCCAGCTTTTTCACCAGCTTTGTTGCCCTCCCCTGGACACATTCAAGTGTCTTCATACATTCTGGGGCCATAACTGCACAAGTGTTCAAGTATTCACACCTCAGCAACACTAACTACAGAAGGATAATCATCTCTTTTGACTGGCTGGTTATGCTGTGTTTCGTGCACCCCAGGATACAGTTTACCCTCTTGGCTGCCAGGGCATACTGCTGACGTGTATCGAGCTTTCTGTCAACCAGCACCCAGAGATCCCTTTCCGCAGGGTGCTCTCCAGCCACTCCTCACCCAATTTATACTTGTGTCTGGCGTTACTCAGTCCCAGGTGCAGAATCCAGCATTTGGACTTGTTAAATTTCAACCCATTAATCATGCCCAATCTTCCAATCTATCTAGATCCCTCCGCAAGGCCTCTGATCCCTCGAGAGAGTCAACAGCACCTCCCGGTTTAGTACCATCAGCAAACTTGCTAATGACGCATTCAACTCCTGCCTCCAGATCACTGATAAAAATATTGAACAGGACTGGCCCTAGAACTGAGCCCTGACGAACGCCGCTGGTGACTGGTTGCCAGCCAGATGTAGCCCCATTCACTACAGCCCTTTGAGCCCTGCGATTCAGCCAGTTCTTCACCCAACGCACCATTTACCGGCTCATCTCACAGCTGGACAACTTGTCCACAAGGATGCTGTGAGGGACAGTGTCAAAAGCCTTACTAAAATCCAGAAAAACGACATCCACCGCCTTCCCTTCACCCCCTAGGCGGGTGACGTTATCATAGAAGTTTATCAAATTCATTAAACAGGACTTTCTCTTTGTGAACCCATGTTGGCTGTGCCCGACGATTGCATTGGCCTCTAAATGCCTTTCAACAGCACCCAGTATGACCTTCTCCATGATTTTTCCAGGAACTGAAGGTCGACTAACAGGTCTGTAGTTTCCTCGGTCTTCCCTCATGCCCTTCTAGTAAACTGGAATAACACTGACTAGCTTCCAGTCAGCAGGGACCCACCCAGCCTCCCGAGACCTTTGCGGGGGACCCCCTGAGAGGGGTCCTGCTGTAACATCCGCTAGCTCCTTCACTACTCCAGGATGAATCCCATCTGGCCCCAGGGACTGAGGAACATTCAACTGGTACAACTGGGCCCTTACAATTGCAGTTCCCACAGGCCTGGTCCTCCAACTCAGAGGACCGGGCAGCCCAAGGCTTACCGGTATTATCATTATTATCAGCGTTCACCCCATCACCCTGCCGACACCAACCGGGGGGTGCTGCGCCCCATTTAGCCCCACATCTGAGCTGGGGCCCAAGCACTACGTCCACCCTGGCCCAAGGGGCGGCGGGAACCGAACACAAAAACCCATCTGCAGAAGTGATCGCATCCGGTGGTGTCTCCGCAGGGGGTGAGGCCTGCAACCACCTTTGGCAAATGGACACCCAGAGCTTGGGGCTGGAGGCATTTGTCTGATTGCTCAACAAGTAGGAGAAAATCCCTGAAAGCAAGCCAAGTGCTGCCTTTGATCTCCCATGGGAGGAAGCAGGGGAGCCCAGAGGGCTGGCTAGCAATGCTGGCGTGTGGGGAGAGCCTGGGAGAGCCTCCAAGGGAGGCGTCAGGTGTTATCGAATGAACCCTCTTGCACACGTGCCTGGCGACATCTGCCACGGCCGGAGCCACCTGACAGGGCCCTGGGAAGACACACGAGGCTGAGGCCTCGGTGACTGGCGCGAAACACAGACGCCGAGCACGAGACAAGCGATGGGGGCATGGAAAGGGTGTTGCAGTAACCCCAGACGCGTGTGCTGGGGCCGGACCGCTGCCAGGGGGAGAGCCGCAGGCCAGGTCGGCCCCTTGTGATGTGCCTGCACGATGGACGGTGACGTCACCGAGCGTCAGGTTCTGATCTCACTGGGGGATGGACGGCGACATCTCCAAGCGATGGACTGTGATGTCCCGGAGCGATGGATTGTGACCAGGCGCCCCTCGGTGCTTATACCCGGGTGCCGAGTCTCACCCAGCCGGCTCGTGCCCGCACTCCAGCTGAGCGAGTACGCGAGGTTTGGAGTGTCGTGCAAGGCTGTTGCTGGTGCTGAGGTCGTGCCCGGGGAGTTGTTGAGTGCAGCTCTCAGTGCCCGGCCCCAGAGCCACCGGAGGATTTTCCCCGGCCCTGCCAGGTTCAGGCAGCCGGGGCACCCAGGAGGCACGCTCGCAGCAGCAGAGGTGAGCTGTACGGGAAAACCTCGCCCTGCGGGGCTGGCAGGGTTTCCTTCTTGAGGGACCTGGGCATTTCTTCCACCGTTTGTCGGGCCAGCCGACAATTGTGGTCTCTCTTCCTTTTCTAGCGCGACACCCGCTGCTGCAGCAGCAGTGAGAGGGAGCAGCTTGTCATCCCCAGCTCCCCCCAGCCCACCGCAGCACGTGGACAGCATGGCCACGGAGCTGGAGAACCGCTGTCCAATATGCCTGGACAGCTGGGAGGAGGCCAGCTACGTAATGCCATGCCTCCACCAATTCTGTTACACCTGCATCCTGCGGTGGGCTGAAAGCAAGCCCGAGTGCCCCCTCTGCAAAAGGAGGGTGACCTCCATCTTGCACTCGGTGCGGGAGGACGACGACTTTGAGGAGCACATCATCCCACCACCTGTCGTACCACCAGTTGTCGTCCACGTGACAGGAGGAGCTCCCGGTCACCCAGTCACCCATCACCCTGCGGCACCCCGGCCAGCAGCCATGGGGCCCCTGCCCTGGGCTCCAGTGGGTGGCTTCCATGCCTGCGTCTGGGCATCCCTCTTCCGCGTCCACCCCACTGTCCTCCGTCCCCTGCTGCCCTGGCTGCATCAGGAGCTGGGGCAGCTCTTTGAGGATGCCCACGAAGCAGCAGCAGCGCAGAGCCTCGTCACATCCAGCCTGCGATACTTTGGCCTGGATGAGGAGGCTCTGATCCAGCTGCTGTGGGACACCCTGGGCAGGCGCACGAGGATCTTTGTCCGCCAGCTTATTGACACCATCGTGCGCCGGTGCAGTGGGGAGGCGCGGCATCGGATGGGCCTGGGGGACGGCCATGCTGCCGGGGGGCAGGAGGGCAGCCCCACAGCTGGCCCCGGCCCCGCTGCCTCCCGAGGGGGGTCTCCTGCCCGCAGCCCAGCCTTCCGTGGGGGTCCCGGCAGCCGCCCCTCTGCTCCCATTCCCACCCGCGGCGAGCAAGGAGAGGCCCAGGAGGACCCAGAGGAGGCTGTGCCCGGGCCCTCCACGCGCAGCTGGGGCAGCGAACGCTCCCCCGGAGGGCCCCGGCGAGCCCCGAAGAGGAGGGCCAGCAGCTCTGAGGACCCTTCCCAGCCCCCCAGGAAGCCACCCCGTCATCGGTGACACCGGCAGCGTGCCTCAGGAGCCTGCTAACGCAGCGCCGGGCCGCAGCTGGGGCACACACCAGCCCCTTGTGGCCCTGGCCCCCCAAAATTATCTAGCATTTAATAAAAGAAAATGGAAACTGCAGAAAAAGTCTCAGTCTTACTAACTGCAGGTGGCGTTGCTACCCGCCCTGTGCTGCTTTTCCCACCTTCTTCTATCCCTTGCTACTTGGGAAAAGAGACCGACACCCACCTCGCTACAACCTCCTTTCAGGGAGTTGTAGAGCACAATAAGGTCTCCCCTGAGCCTCCTTTTCTCCAGGCTAAACAACCCCAGTTCCCTCAACCGCTCCTCATAGCACTTGTTCTCTAGACCCTTCACCAGCTTCATTGCCCTTCTTTGGACGCGCTCCAGCACCTCGATGTCCTTCTTGTAGTGAGGGGCCCAAACCTGAACACGGTATTCGCGGTGCGGCCTCACCAGCGCCGAGTACAGGGGGACGATCGCTTCCTTAGTCCTGCTGGCCACACTATTTCTGAGACAAGCCAGGATGCTATTGGCCTTCTTGGCCACCTGGGCACACTGCTGCTCATATTCAGCTGGCTATCGACCAACACCCCCGGGTCCTTTTACGCCAGGCACCTTTCCAGCCACTCTTCCCCAAGCCTGTAGCGTTGCATGGGGTTGTTGTGGCCCAAGTGCAGGACCCGGCACTTGGCCTTGTTGAACCTCATACAGTTGGCCTCGGCCCATCGATCCAGCCTGTCCAGGTCCCTCTGCAGAGCCTTCCTACCCTCCAGCAGATCAACACTCCCGCCCAACTTGGTGTCGTCTGCAGACTTACTGAGGGAGCACTCGATCCCCTCCTCCACAGCATTGATAAAGATATTCAACAGGATCTTTACTCCCAACACTGAGCCCTGGGGAACACCACTTCTGTTAAATCCCCAACTGGATTTAACTCCGTGCACCACGACTCTTTGGGCCCGGCCATCCAGCCACTTTTTTACCCAGCGAAGAGCACACCCGTCCAGCCATGAGCAGCCAGTTTCTCCAGCAGAATGCAGTGGGAGACAGTGTCAAAGGCTTTACTGAAGTCCAGGTAAACAACATCCACAGCCTTTCCCTCATCCACTAAGCGGCTCATCTTGTCATAGAACGAGATCACGTTAGTCAAGCAGGACCTGCCTTTTATAAACGCATGCTGACTACGCCTGATCACCTGGTTGTCCTGCATGTGCTGTGTGATGGCACCCAAGAGCATCTGCTCCATAACCTTCCCCGGCACTGAGGTCAGACCGATAGGCCTGCGGTTTCCCGGATCCTTCTTCCGGCCCTTCTTGTAGACAGGCGGCACATTTGCTAACCTCCAGTCAACCGGGACCTCCCCGGTTAGCCAGGACTGCTGACAAATGGTTGAAAGTGACTTGGTGAACACTTCCGCCAGCTCCCTCAGTACCCTTGGGTGGATCCCATCCGGCCCTATAGACCTGTGTGCGTCTAAGTGCTGTAGCAGGTCGCTAACCATTTCCCCTTGGATTATCATAGAATCATAGACTCGTAGAATCGTGGAATCATTGCCCAATGCTCCAATCTATCTAGATCCCTCCGCAAGGCCTCTGATCCCTCGAGAGAGTCAACAGCACCTCCCGGTTTAGTACCATCAGCAAACTTGCTAATGACGCATTCAACTCCTGCCTCCAGATCACTGATAAAAATATTGAACAGGACTGGCCCTAGAACTGAGCCCTGACGAACGCCGCTGGTGACTGGTTGCCAGCCAGATGTAGCCCCATTCACTACAGCCCTTTGAGCCCTGCGATTCAGCCAGTTCTTCACCCAACGCACCATTTACCGGCTCATCTCACAGCTGGACAACTTGTCCACAAGGATGCTGTGAGGGACAGTGTCAAAAGCCTTACTAAAATCCAGAAAAACGACATCCACCGCCTTCCCTTCACCCCCTAGGTGGGTGACGTTATCATAGAAGTTTATCAAATTCATTAAACAGGACTTTCTCTTTGTGAACCCATGTTGGCTGTGCCCGACGATTGCATTGGCCTCTAAACGCCTTTCAACAGCACCCAGTATGACCTTCTCCATGATTTTTCCAGGAACTGAAGGTCGACTAACAGGTCTGTAGTTTCCTCGGTCTTCCCTCATGCCCTTCTAGTAAACTGGAATAACACTGACTAGCTTCCAGTCAGCAGGGACCCACCCAGCCTCCCGAGACCTTTGCGGGGGACCCCCTGAGAGGGGTCCTGCTGTAACATCCGCTAGCTCCTTCACTACTCCAGGATGAATCCCATCTGGCCCCAGGGACTGAGGAACATTCAACTGGTACAACTGGGCCCTTACAATTGCAGTTCCCACAGGCCTGGTCCTCCAACTCAGAGGACCGGGCAGCCCAAGGCTTACCGGTATTATCATTATTATCAGCGTTCACCCCATCACCCTGCCGACACCAACCGGGGGGTGCTGCGCCCCATTTAGCCCCACATCTGAGCTGGGGCCCAAGCACTACGTCCACCCTGGCCCAAGGGGCGGCGGGAACCGAACACAAAAACCCATCTGCAGAAGTGATCGCATCCGGTGGTGTCTCCGCAGGGGGTGAGGCCTGCAACCACCTTTGGCAAATGGACACCCAGAGCTTGGGGCTGGAGGCATTTGTCTGATTGCTCAACAAGTAGGAGAAAATCCCTGAAAGCAAGCCAAGTGCTGCCTTTGATCTCCCATGGGAGGAAGCAGGGGAGCCCAGAGGGCTGGCTAGCAATGCTGGCGTGTGGGGAGAGCCTGGGAGAGCCTCCAAGGGAGGCGTCAGGTGTTATCGAATGAACCCTCTTGCACACGTGCCTGGCGACATCTGCCACGGCCGGAGCCACCTGACAGGGCCCTGGGAAGACACACGAGGCTGAGGCCTCGGTGACTGGCGCGAAACACAGACGCCGAGCACGAGACAAGCGATGGGGGCATGGAAAGGGTGTTGCAGTAACCCCAGACGCGTGTGCTGGGGCCGGACCGCTGCCAGGGGGAGAGCCGCAGGCCAGGTCGGCCCCTTGTGATGTGCCTGCACGATGGACGGTGACATCACCGAGCGTCGGGGTCTGATCTCACTGGGGGATGGACGGCGACATCTCCAAGCGATGGACTGTGATGTCCCGGAGCGATGGATTGTGACCAGGCGCCCCTCGGTGCTTATACCCGGGTGCCGAGTCTCACCCAGCCGGCTCGTGCCCGCACTCCAGCTGAGCGAGTACGCGAGGTTTGGAGTGTCGTGCAAGGCTGTTGCTGGTGCTGAGGTCGTGCCCGGGGAGTTGTTGAGTGCAGCTCTCAGTGCCCGGCCCCAGAGCCACCGGAGGATTTTCCCCGGCCCTGCCAGGTTCAGGCAGCCGGGGCACCCAGGAGGCACGCTCGCAGCAGCAGAGGTGAGCTGTACGGGAAAACCTCGCCCTGCGGGGCTGGCAGGGTTTCCTTCTTGAGGGACCTGGGCATTTCTTCCACCGTTTGTCGGGCCAGCCGACAATTGTGGTCTCTCTTCCTTTTCTAGCGCGACACCCGCTGCTGCAGCAGCAGTGAGAGGGAGCAGCTTGTCATCCCCAGCTCCCCCCAGCCCACCGCAGCACGTGGACAGCATGGCCACGGAGCTGGAGAACCGCTGTCCAATATGCCTGGACAGCTGGGAGGAGGCCAGCTACGTAATGCCATGCCTCCACCAATTCTGTTACACCTGCATCCTGCGGTGGGCTGAAAGCAAGCCCGAGTGCCCCCTCTGCAAAAGGAGGGTGACCTCCATCTTGCACTCGGTGCGGGAGGACGACGACTTTGAGGAGCACATCATCCCACCACCTGTCGTACCACCAGTTGTCGTCCACGTGACAGGAGGAGCTCCCGGTCACCCAGTCACCCATCACCCTGCGGCACCCCGGCCAGCAGCCATGGGGCCCCTGCCCTGGGCTCCAGTGGGTGGCTTCCATGCCTGCGTCTGGGCATCCCTCTTCCGCGTCCACCCCACTGTCCTCCGTCCCCTGCTGCCCTGGCTGCATCAGGAGCTGGGGCAGCTCTTTGAGGATGCCCACGAAGCAGCAGCAGCGCAGAGCCTCGTCACATCCAGCCTGCGATACTTTGGCCTGGATGAGGAGGCTCTGATCCAGCTGCTGCGGGACACCCTGGGCAGGCGCACGAGGACCTTTGTCCGCCAGCTTATTGACACCATCGTGCGCCGGTGCAGTGGGGAGGCGCGGCATCGGATGGGCCTGGGGGACGGCCATGCTGCCGGGGGGCAGGAGGGCAGCCCCACGGCTGGCCCCGGCCCCGCTGCCTCCCGAGGGGGGTCTCCTGCCCGCAGCCCAGCCTTCCGTGGGGGTCCCGGCAGCCGCCCCTCTGCTCCCATTCCCACCCGCGGCGAGCAAGGAGAGGCCCAGGAGGACCCAGAGGAGGCTGTGCCCGGGCCCTCCACGCGCAGCCGGGGCAGCGAACGCTCCCCCGGAGGGCCCCGGCGAGCCCCGAAGAGGAGGGCCAGCAGCTCTGAGGACCCTTCCCAGCCCCCCAGGAAGCCACCCCGTCATCGGTGACACCGGCAGCGTGCCTCAGGAGCCTGCTAACGCAGCGCCGGGCCGCAGCTGGGGCACACACCAGCCCCTTGTGGCCCTGGCCCCCCAAAATTATCTAGCATTTAATAAAAGAAAATGGAAACTGCAGAAAAAGTCTCAGTCTTACTAACTGCAGGTGGCGTTGCTACCCGCCCTGTGCTGCTTTTCCCACCTTCTTCTATCCCTTGCTACTTGGGAAAAGAGACCGACACCCACCTCGCTACAACCTCCTTTCAGGGAGTTGTAGAGCACAATAAGGTCTCCCCTGAGCCTCCTTTTCTCCAGGCTAAACAACCCCAGTTCCCTCAACCGCTCCTCATAGCACTTGTTCTCTAGACCCTTCACCAGCTTCATTGCCCTTCTTTGGACGCGCTCCAGCACCTCGATGTCCTTCTTGTAGTGAGGGGCCCAAACCTGAACACGGTATTCGCGGTGCGGCCTCACCAGCGCCGAGTACAGGGGGACGATCGCTTCCTTAGTCCTGCTGGCCACACTATTTCTGAGACAAGCCAGGATGCTATTGGCCTTCTTGGCCACCTGGGCACACTGCTGCTCATATTCAGCTGGCTATCGACCAACACCCCCGGGTCCTTTTACGCCAGGCACCTTTCCAGCCACTCTTCCCCAAGCCTGTAGCGTTGCATGGGGTTGTTGTGGCCCAAGTGCAGGACCCGGCACTTGGCCTTGTTGAACCTCATACAGTTGGCCTCGGCCCATCGATCCAGCCTGTCCAGGTCCCTCTGCAGAGCCTTCCTACCCTCCAGCAGATCAACACTCCCGCCCAACTTGGTGTCGTCTGCAGACTTACTGAGGGAGCACTCGATCCCCTCCTCCACAGCATTGATAAAGATATTCAACAGGATCTTTACTCCCAACACTGAGCCCTGGGGAACACCACTTCTGTTAAATCCCCAACTGGATTTAACTCCGTGCACCACGACTCTTTGGGCCCGGCCATCCAGCCACTTTTTTACCCAGCGAAGAGCACACCCGTCCAGCCATGAGCAGCCAGTTTCTCCAGCAGAATGCAGTGGGAGACAGTGTCAAAGGCTTTACTGAAGTCCAGGTAAACAACATCCACAGCCTTTCCCTCATCCACTAAGCGGCTCATCTTGTCATAGAACGAGATCACGTTAGTCAAGCAGGACCTGCCTTTTATAAACGCATGCTGACTAGGCCTGATCACCTGGTTGTCCTGCATGTGCTGTGTGATGGCACCCAAGAGCATCTGCTCCATAACCTTCCCCGGCACTGAGGTCAGACCGATAGGCCTGCGGTTTCCCGGATCCTTCTTCCGGCCCTTCTTGTAGACAGGCGGCACATTTGCTAACCTCCAGTCAACCGGGACCTCCCCGGTTAGCCAGGACTGCTGACAAATGGTTGAAAGTGACTTGGTGAACACTTCCGCCAGCTCCCTCAGTACCCTTGGGTGGATCCCATCCGGCCCTATAGACCTGTGTGCGTCTAAGTGCTGTAGCAGGTCGCTAACCATTTCCCCTTGGATTATCATAGAATCATAGACTCGTAGAATCGTGGAATCATTGCCCAATGCTCCAATCTATCTAGATCCCTCCGCAAGGCCTCTGATCCCTCGAGAGAGTCAACAGCACCTCCCGGTTTAGTACCATCAGCAAACTTGCTAATGACGCATTCAACTCCTGCCTCCAGATCACTGATAAAAATATTGAACAGGACTGGCCCTAGAACTGAGCCCTGACGAACGCCGCTGGTGACTGGTTGCCAGCCAGATGTAGCCCCATTCACTACAGCCCTTTGAGCCCTGCGATTCAGCCAGTTCTTCACCCAACGCACCATTTACCGGCTCATCTCACAGCTGGACAACTTGTCCACAAGGATGCTGTGAGGGACAGTGTCAAAAGCCTTACTAAAATCCAGAAAAACGACATCCACCGCCTTCCCTTCACCCCCTAGGTGGGTGACGTTATCATAGAAGTTTATCAAATTCATTAAACAGGACTTTCTCTTTGTGAACCCATGTTGGCTGTGCCCGACGATTGCATTGGCCTCTAAACGCCTTTCAACAGCACCCAGTATGACCTTCTCCATGATTTTTCCAGGAACTGAAGGTCGACTAACAGGTCTGTAGTTTCCTCGGTCTTCCCTCATGCCCTTCTAGTAAACTGGAATAACACTGACTAGCTTCCAGTCAGCAGGGACCCACCCAGCCTCCCGAGACCTTTGCGGGGGACCCCCTGAGAGGGGTCCTGCTGTAACATCCGCTAGCTCCTTCACTACTCCAGGATGAATCCCATCTGGCCCCAGGGACTGAGGAACATTCAACTGGTACAACTGGGCCCTTACAATTGCAGTTCCCACAGGCCTGGTCCTCCAACTCAGAGGACCGGGCAGCCCAAGGCTTACCGGTATTATCATTATTATCAGCGTTCACCCCATCACCCTGCCGACACCAACCGGGGGGTGCTGCGCCCCATTTAGCCCCACATCTGAGCTGGGGCCCAAGCACTACGTCCACCCTGGCCCAAGGGGCGGCGGGAACCGAACACAAAAACCCATCTGCAGAAGTGATCGCATCCGGTGGTGTCTCCGCAGGGGGTGAGGCCTGCAACCACCTTTGGCAAATGGACACCCAGAGCTTGGGGCTGGAGGCATTTGTCTGATTGCTCAACAAGTAGGAGAAAATCCCTGAAAGCAAGCCAAGTGCTGCCTTTGATCTCCCATGGGAGGAAGCAGGGGAGCCCAGAGGGCTGGCTAGCAATGCTGGCGTGTGGGGAGAGCCTGGGAGAGCCTCCAAGGGAGGCGTCAGGTGTTATCGAATGAACCCTCTTGCACACGTGCCTGGCGACATCTGCCACGGCCGGAGCCACCTGACAGGGCCCTGGGAAGACACACGAGGCTGAGGCCTCGGTGACTGGCGCGAAACACAGACGCCGAGCACGAGACAAGCGATGGGGGCATGGAAAGGGTGTTGCAGTAACCCCAGACGCGTGTGCTGGGGCCGGACCGCTGCCAGGGGGAGAGCCGCAGGCCAGGTCGGCCCCTTGTGATGTGCCTGCACGATGGACGGTGACGTCACCGAGCGTCGGGTTCTGATCTCACTGGGGGATGGACGGCGACATCTCCAAGCGATGGACTGTGATGTCCCGGAGCGATGGATTGTGACCAGGCGCCCCTCGGTGCTTATACCCGGGTGCCGAGTCTCACCCAGCCGGCTCGTGCCCGCACTCCAGCTGAGCGAGTACGCGAGGTTTGGAGTGTCGTGCAAGGCTGTTGCTGGTGCTGAGGTCGTGCCCGGGGAGTTGTTGAGTGCAGCTCTCAGTGCCCGGCCCCAGAGCCACCGGAGGATTTTCCCCGGCCCTGCCAGGTTCAGGCAGCCGGGGCACCCAGGAGGCACGCTCGCAGCAGCAGAGGTGAGCTGTACGGGAAAACCTCGCCCTGCGGGGCTGGCAGGGTTTCCTTCTTGAGGGACCTGGGCATTTCTTCCACCGTTTGTCGGGCCAGCCGACAATTGTGGTCTCTCTTCCTTTTCTAGCGCGACACCCGCTGCTGCAGCAGCAGTGAGAGGGAGCAGCTTGTCATCCCCAGCTCCCCCCAGCCCACCGCAGCACGTGGACAGCATGGCCACGGAGCTGGAGAACCGCTGTCCAATATGCCTGGACAGCTGGGAGGAGGCCAGCTACGTAATGCCATGCCTCCACCAATTCTGTTACACCTGCATCCTGCGGTGGGCTGAAAGCAAGCCCGAGTGCCCCCTCTGCAAAAGGAGGGTGACCTCCATCTTGCACTCGGTGCGGGAGGACGACGACTTTGAGGAGCACATCATCCCACCACCTGTCGTACCACCAGTTGTCGTCCACGTGACAGGAGGAGCTCCCGGTCACCCAGTCACCCATCACCCTGCGGCACCCCGGCCAGCAGCCATGGGGCCCCTGCCCTGGGCTCCAGTGGGTGGCTTCCATGCCTGCGTCTGGGCATCCCTCTTCCGCGTCCACCCCACTGTCCTCCGTCCCCTGCTGCCCTGGCTGCATCAGGAGCTGGGGCAGCTCTTTGAGGATGCCCACGAAGCAGCAGCAGCGCAGAGCCTCGTCACATCCAGCCTGCGATACTTTGGCCTGGATGAGGAGGCTCTGATCCAGCTGCTGCGGGACACCCTGGGCAGGCGCACGAGGACCTTTGTCCGCCAGCTTATTGACACCATCGTGCGCCGGTGCAGTGGGGAGGCGCGGCATCGGATGGGCCTGGGGGACGGCCATGCTGCCGGGGGGCAGGAGGGCAGCCCCACGGCTGGCCCCGGCCCCGCTGCCTCCCGAGGGGGGTCTCCTGCCCGCAGCCCAGCCTTCCGTGGGGGTCCCGGCAGCCGCCCCTCTGCTCCCATTCCCACCCGCGGCGAGCAAGGAGAGGCCCAGGAGGACCCAGAGGAGGCTGTGCCCGGGCCCTCCACGCGCAGCCGGGGCAGCGAACGCTCCCCCGGAGGGCCCCGGCGAGCCCCGAAGAGGAGGGCCAGCAGCTCTGAGGACCCTTCCCAGCCCCCCAGGAAGCCACCCCGTCATCGGTGACACCGGCAGCGTGCCTCAGGAGCCTGCTAACGCAGCGCCGGGCCGCAGCTGGGGCACACACCAGCCCCTTGTGGCCCTGGCCCCCCAAAATTATCTAGCATTTAATAAAAGAAAATGGAAACTGCAGAAAAAGTCTCAGTCTTACTAACTGCAGGTGGCGTTGCTACCCGCCCTGTGCTGCTTTTCCCACCTTCTTCTATCCCTTGCTACTTGGGAAAAGAGACCGACACCCACCTCGCTACAACCTCCTTTCAGGGAGTTGTAGAGCACAATAAGGTCTCCCCTGAGCCTCCTTTTCTCCAGGCTAAACAACCCCAGTTCCCTCAACCGCTCCTCATAGCACTTGTTCTCTAGACCCTTCACCAGCTTCATTGCCCTTCTTTGGACGCGCTCCAGCACCTCGATGTCCTTCTTGTAGTGAGGGGCCCAAACCTGAACACGGTATTCGCGGTGCGGCCTCACCAGCGCCGAGTACAGGGGGACGATCGCTTCCTTAGTCCTGCTGGCCACACTATTTCTGAGACAAGCCAGGATGCTATTGGCCTTCTTGGCCACCTGGGCACACTGCTGCTCATATTCAGCTGGCTATCGACCAACACCCCCGGGTCCTTTTACGCCAGGCACCTTTCCAGCCACTCTTCCCCAAGCCTGTAGCGTTGCATGGGGTTGTTGTGGCCCAAGTGCAGGACCCGGCACTTGGCCTTGTTGAACCTCATACAGTTGGCCTCGGCCCATCGATCCAGCCTGTCCAGGTCCCTCTGCAGAGCCTTCCTACCCTCCAGCAGATCAACACTCCCGCCCAACTTGGTGTCGTCTGCAGACTTACTGAGGGAGCACTCGATCCCCTCCTCCACAGCATTGATAAAGATATTCAACAGGATCTTTACTCCCAACACTGAGCCCTGGGGAACACCACTTCTGTTAAATCCCCAACTGGATTTAACTCCGTGCACCACGACTCTTTGGGCCCGGCCATCCAGCCACTTTTTTACCCAGCGAAGAGCACACCCGTCCAGCCATGAGCAGCCAGTTTCTCCAGCAGAATGCAGTGGGAGACAGTGTCAAAGGCTTTACTGAAGTCCAGGTAAACAACATCCACAGCCTTTCCCTCATCCACTAAGCGGCTCATCTTGTCATAGAACGAGATCACGTTAGTCAAGCAGGACCTGCCTTTTATAAACGCATGCTGACTAGGCCTGATCACCTGGTTGTCCTGCATGTGCTGTGTGATGGCACCCAAGAGCATCTGCTCCATAACCTTCCCCGGCACTGAGGTCAGACCGATAGGCCTGCGGTTTCCCGGATCCTTCTTCCGGCCCTTCTTGTAGACAGGCGGCACATTTGCTAACCTCCAGTCAACCGGGACCTCCCCGGTTAGCCAGGACTGCTGACAAATGGTTGAAAGTGACTTGGTGAACACTTCCGCCAGCTCCCTCAGTACCCTTGGGTGGATCCCATCCAGCCCTATAGACCTGTGTGCGTCTAAGTGCTGTAGCAGGTCGCTAACCATTTCCCCTTGGATTATCATAGAATCATAGACTCGTAGAATCGTGGAATCATTGCCCAATGCTCCAATCTATCTAGATCCCTCCGCAAGGCCTCTGATCCCTCGAGAGAGTCAACAGCACCTCCCGGTTTAGTACCATCAGCAAACTTGCTAATGACGCATTCAACTCCTGCCTCCAGATCACTGATAAAAATATTGAACAGGACTGGCCCTAGAACTGAGCCCTGACGAACGCCGCTGGTGACTGGTTGCCAGCCAGATGTAGCCCCATTCACTACAGCCCTTTGAGCCCTGCGATTCAGCCAGTTCTTCACCCAACGCACCATTTACCGGCTCATCTCACAGCTGGACAACTTGTCCACAAGGATGCTGTGAGGGACAGTGTCAAAAGCCTTACTAAAATCCAGAAAAACGACATCCACCGCCTTCCCTTCACCCCCTAGGTGGGTGACGTTATCATAGAAGTTTATCAAATTCATTAAACAGGACTTTCTCTTTGTGAACCCATGTTGGCTGTGCCCGACGATTGCATTGGCCTCTAAACGCCTTTCAACAGCACCCAGTATGACCTTCTCCATGATTTTTCCAGGAACTGAAGGTCGACTAACAGGTCTGTAGTTTCCTCGGTCTTCCCTCATGCCCTTCTAGTAAACTGGAATAACACTGACTAGCTTCCAGTCAGCAGGGACCCACCCAGCCTCCCGAGACCTTTGCGGGGGACCCCCTGAGAGGGGTCCTGCTGTAACATCCGCTAGCTCCTTCACTACTCCAGGATGAATCCCATCTGGCCCCAGGGACTGAGGAACATTCAACTGGTACAACTGGGCCCTTACAATTGCAGTTCCCACAGGCCTGGTCCTCCAACTCAGAGGACCGGGCAGCCCAAGGCTTACCGGTATTATCATTATTATCAGCGTTCACCCCATCACCCTGCCGACACCAACCGGGGGGTGCTGCGCCCCATTTAGCCCCACATCTGAGCTGGGGCCCAAGCACTACGTCCACCCTGGCCCAAGGGGCGGCGGGAACCGAACACAAAAACCCATCTGCAGAAGTGATCGCATCCGGTGGTGTCTCCGCAGGGGGTGAGGCCTGCAACCACCTTTGGCAAATGGACACCCAGAGCTTGGGGCTGGAGGCATTTGTCTGATTGCTCAACAAGTAGGAGAAAATCCCTGAAAGCAAGCCAAGTGCTGCCTTTGATCTCCCATGGGAGGAAGCAGGGGAGCCCAGAGGGCTGGCTAGCAATGCTGGCGTGTGGGGAGAGCCTGGGAGAGCCTCCAAGGGAGGCGTCAGGTGTTATCGAATGAACCCTCTTGCACACGTGCCTGGCGACATCTGCCACGGCCGGAGCCACCTGACAGGGCCCTGGGAAGACACACGAGGCTGAGGCCTCGGTGACTGGCGCGAAACACAGACGCCGAGCACGAGACAAGCGATGGGGGCATGGAAAGGGTGTTGCAGTAACCCCAGACGCGTGTGCTGGGGCCGGACCGCTGCCAGGGGGAGAGCCGCAGGCCAGGTCGGCCCCTTGTGATGTGCCTGCACGATGGACGGTGACGTCACCGAGCGTCGGGTTCTGATCTCACTGGGGGATGGACGGCGACATCTCCAAGCGATGGACTGTGATGTCCCGGAGCGATGGATTGTGACCAGGCGCCCCTCGGTGCTTATACCCGGGTGCCGAGTCTCACCCAGCCGGCTCGTGCCCGCACTCCAGCTGAGCGAGTACGCGAGGTTTGGAGTGTCGTGCAAGGCTGTTGCTGGTGCTGAGGTCGTGCCCGGGGAGTTGTTGAGTGCAGCTCTCAGTGCCCGGCCCCAGAGCCACCGGAGGATTTTCCCCGGCCCTGCCAGGTTCAGGCAGCCGGGGCACCCAGGAGGCACGCTCGCAGCAGCAGAGGTGAGCTGTACGGGAAAACCTCGCCCTGCGGGGCTGGCAGGGTTTCCTTCTTGAGGGACCTGGGCATTTCTTCCACCGTTTGTCGGGCCAGCCGACAATTGTGGTCTCTCTTCCTTTTCTAGCGCGACACCCGCTGCTGCAGCAGCAGTGAGAGGGAGCAGCTTGTCATCCCCAGCTCCCCCCAGCCCACCGCAGCACGTGGACAGCATGGCCACGGAGCTGGAGAACCGCTGTCCAATATGCCTGGACAGCTGGGAGGAGGCCAGCTACGTAATGCCATGCCTCCACCAATTCTGTTACACCTGCATCCTGCGGTGGGCTGAAAGCAAGCCCGAGTGCCCCCTCTGCAAAAGGAGGGTGACCTCCATCTTGCACTCGGTGCGGGAGGACGACGACTTTGAGGAGCACATCATCCCACCACCTGTCGTACCACCAGTTGTCGTCCACGTGACAGGAGGAGCTCCCGGTCACCCAGTCACCCATCACCCTGCGGCACCCCGGCCAGCAGCCATGGGGCCCCTGCCCTGGGCTCCAGTGGGTGGCTTCCATGCCTGCGTCTGGGCATCCCTCTTCCGCGTCCACCCCACTGTCCTCCGTCCCCTGCTGCCCTGGCTGCATCAGGAGCTGGGGCAGCTCTTTGAGGATGCCCACGAAGCAGCAGCAGCGCAGAGCCTCGTCACATCCAGCCTGCGATACTTTGGCCTGGATGAGGAGGCTCTGATCCAGCTGCTGCGGGACACCCTGGGCAGGCGCACGAGGACCTTTGTCCGCCAGCTTATTGACACCATCGTGCGCTGGTGCAGTGGGGAGGCGCGGCATCGGATGGGCCTGGGGGACGGCCATGCTGCCGGGGGGCAGGAGGGCAGCCCCACGGCTGGCCCCGGCCCCGCTGCCTCCCGAGGGGGGTCTCCTGCCCGCAGCCCAGCCTTCCGTGGGGGTCCCGGCAGCCGCCCCTCTGCTCCCATTCCCACCCGCGGCGAGCAAGGAGAGGCCCAGGAGGACCCAGAGGAGGCTGTGCCCGGGCCCTCCACGCGCAGCCGGGGCAGCGAACGCTCCCCCGGAGGGCCCCGGCGAGCCCCGAAGAGGAGGGCCAGCAGCTCTGAGGACCCTTCCCAGCCCCCCAGGAAGCCACCCCGTCATCGGTGACACCGGCAGCGTGCCTCAGGAGCCTGCTAACGCAGCGCCGGGCCGCAGCTGGGGCACACACCAGCCCCTTGTGGCCCTGGCCCCCCAAAATTATCTAGCATTTAATAAAAGAAAATGGAAACTGCAGAAAAAGTCTCAGTCTTACTAACTGCAGGTGGCGTTGCTACCCGCCCTGTGCTGCTTTTCCCACCTTCTTCTATCCCTTGCTACTTGGGAAAAGAGACCGACACCCACCTCGCTACAACCTCCTTTCAGGGAGTTGTAGAGCACAATAAGGTCTCCCCTGAGCCTCCTTTTCTCCAGGCTAAACAACCCCAGTTCCCTCAACCGCTCCTCATAGCACTTGTTCTCTAGACCCTTCACCAGCTTCATTGCCCTTCTTTGGACGCGCTCCAGCACCTCGATGTCCTTCTTGTAGTGAGGGGCCCAAACCTGAACACGGTATTCGCGGTGCGGCCTCACCAGCGCCGAGTACAGGGGGACGATCGCTTCCTTAGTCCTGCTGGCCACACTATTTCTGAGACAAGCCAGGATGCTATTGGCCTTCTTGGCCACCTGGGCACACTGCTGCTCATATTCAGCTGGCTATCGACCAACACCCCCGGGTCCTTTTACGCCAGGCACCTTTCCAGCCACTCTTCCCCAAGCCTGTAGCGTTGCATGGGGTTGTTGTGGCCCAAGTGCAGGACCCGGCACTTGGCCTTGTTGAACCTCATACAGTTGGCCTCGGCCCATCGATCCAGCCTGTCCAGGTCCCTCTGCAGAGCCTTCCTACCCTCCAGCAGATCAACACTCCCGCCCAACTTGGTGTCGTCTGCAGACTTACTGAGGGAGCACTCGATCCCCTCCTCCACAGCATTGATAAAGATATTCAACAGGATCTTTACTCCCAACACTGAGCCCTGGGGAACACCACTTCTGTTAAATCCCCAACTGGATTTAACTCCGTGCACCACGACTCTTTGGGCCCGGCCATCCAGCCACTTTTTTACCCAGCGAAGAGCACACCCGTCCAGCCATGAGCAGCCAGTTTCTCCAGCAGAATGCAGTGGGAGACAGTGTCAAAGGCTTTACTGAAGTCCAGGTAAACAACATCCACAGCCTTTCCCTCATCCACTAAGCGGCTCATCTTGTCATAGAACGAGATCACGTTAGTCAAGCAGGACCTGCCTTTTATAAACGCATGCTGACTAGGCCTGATCACCTGGTTGTCCTGCATGTGCTGTGTGATGGCACCCAAGAGCATCTGCTCCATAACCTTCCCCGGCACTGAGGTCAGACCGATAGGCCTGCGGTTTCCCGGATCCTTCTTCCGGCCCTTCTTGTAGACAGGCGGCACATTTGCTAACCTCCAGTCAACCGGGACCTCCCCGGTTAGCCAGGACTGCTGACAAATGGTTGAAAGTGACTTGGTGAACACTTCCGCCAGCTCCCTCAGTACCCTTGGGTGGATCCCATCCGGCCCTATAGACCTGTGTGCGTCTAAGTGCTGTAGCAGGTCGCTAACCATTTCCCCTTGGATTATCATAGAATCATAGACTCGTAGAATCGTGGAATCATTGCCCAATGCTCCAATCTATCTAGATCCCTCCGCAAGGCCTCTGATCCCTCGAGAGAGTCAACAGCACCTCCCGGTTTAGTACCATCAGCAAACTTGCTAATGACGCATTCAACTCCTGCCTCCAGATCACTGATAAAAATATTGAACAGGACTGGCCCTAGAACTGAGCCCTGACGAACGCCGCTGGTGACTGGTTGCCAGCCAGATGTAGCCCCATTCACTACAGCCCTTTGAGCCCTGCGATTCAGCCAGTTCTTCACCCAACGCACCATTTACCGGCTCATCTCACAGCTGGACAACTTGTCCACAAGGATGCTGTGAGGGACAGTGTCAAAAGCCTTACTAAAATCCAGAAAAACGACATCCACCGCCTTCCCTTCACCCCCTAGGCGGGTGACGTTATCATAGAAGTTTATCAAATTCATTAAACAGGACTTTCTCTTTGTGAACCCATGTTGGCTGTGCCCGACGATTGCATTGGCCTCTAAATGCCTTTCAACAGCACCCAGTATGACCTTCTCCATGATTTTTCCAGGAACTGAAGGTCGACTAACAGGTCTGTAGTTTCCTCGCTCTTCCCTCATGCCCTTCTAGTAAACTGGAATAACACTGACTAGCTTCCAGTCAGCAGGGACCCACCCAGCCTCCCGAGACCTTTGCGGGGGACCCCCTGAGAGGGGTCCTGCTGTAACATCCGCTAGCTCCTTCACTACTCCAGGATGAATCCCATCTGGCCCCAGGGACTGAGGAACATTCAACTGGTACAACTGGGCCCTTACAATTGCAGTTCCCACAGGCCTGGTCCTCCAACTCAGAGGACCGGGCAGCCCAAGGCTTACCGGTATTATCATTATTATCAGCGTTCACCCCATCACCCTGCCGACACCAACCGGGGGGTGCTGCGCCCCATTTAGCCCCACATCTGAGCTGGGGCCCAAGCACTACGTCCACCCTGGCCCAAGGGGCGGCGGGAACCGAACACAAAAACCCATCTGCAGAAGTGATCGCATCCGGTGGTGTCTCCGCAGGGGGTGAGGCCTGCAACCACCTTTGGCAAATGGACACCCAGAGCTTGGGGCTGGAGGCATTTGTCTGATTGCTCAACAAGTAGGAGAAAATCCCTGAAAGCAAGCCAAGTGCTGCCTTTGATCTCCCATGGGAGGAAGCAGGGGAGCCCAGAGGGCTGGCTAGCAATGCTGGCGTGTGGGGAGAGCCTGGGAGAGCCTCCAAGGGAGGCGTCAGGTGTTATCGAATGAACCCTCTTGCACACGTGCCTGGCGACATCTGCCACGGCCGGAGCCACCTGACAGGGCCCTGGGAAGACACACGAGGCTGAGGCCTCGGTGACTGGCGCGAAACACAGACGCCGAGCACGAGACAAGCGATGGGGGCATGGAAAGGGTGTTGCAGTAACCCCAGACGCGTGTGCTGGGGCCGGACCGCTGCCAGGGGGAGAGCCGCAGGCCAGGTCGGCCCCTTGTGATGTGCCTGCACGATGGACGGTGACGTCACCGAGCGTCGGGTTCTGATCTCACTGGGGGATGGACGGCGACATCTCCAAGCGATGGACTGTGATGTCCCGGAGCGATGGATTGTGACCAGGCGCCCCTCGGTGCTTATACCCGGGTGCCGAGTCTCACCCAGCCGGCTCGTGCCCGCACTCCAGCTGAGCGAGTACGCGAGGTTTGGAGTGTCGTGCAAGGCTGTTGCTGGTGCTGAGGTCGTGCCCGGGGAGTTGTTGAGTGCAGCTCTCAGTGCCCGGCCCCAGAGCCACCGGAGGATTTTCCCCGGCCCTGCCAGGTTCAGGCAGCCGGGGCACCCAGGAGGCACGCTCGCAGCAGCAGAGGTGAGCTGTACGGGAAAACCTCGCCCTGCGGGGCTGGCAGGGTTTCCTTCTTGAGGGACCTGGGCATTTCTTCCACCGTTTGTCGGGCCAGCCGACAATTGTGGTCTCTCTTCCTTTTCTAGCGCGACACCCGCTGCTGCAGCAGCAGTGAGAGGGAGCAGCTTGTCATCCCCAGCTCCCCCCAGCCCACCGCAGCACGTGGACAGCATGGCCACGGAGCTGGAGAACCGCTGTCCAATATGCCTGGACAGCTGGGAGGAGGCCAGCTACGTAATGCCATGCCTCCACCAATTCTGTTACACCTGCATCCTGCGGTGGGCTGAAAGCAAGCCCGAGTGCCCCCTCTGCAAAAGGAGGGTGACCTCCATCTTGCACTCGGTGCGGGAGGACGACGACTTTGAGGAGCACATCATCCCACCACCTGTCGTACCACCAGTTGTCGTCCACGTGACAGGAGGAGCTCCCGGTCACCCAGTCACCCATCACCCTGCGGCACCCCGGCCAGCAGCCATGGGGCCCCTGCCCTGGGCTCCAGTGGGTGGCTTCCATGCCTGCGTCTGGGCATCCCTCTTCCGCGTCCACCCCACTGTCCTCCGTCCCCTGCTGCCCTGGCTGCATCAGGAGCTGGGGCAGCTCTTTGAGGATGCCCACGAAGCAGCAGCAGCGCAGAGCCTCGTCACATCCAGCCTGCGATACTTTGGCCTGGATGAGGAGGCTCTGATCCAGCTGCTGCGGGACACCCTGGGCAGGCGCACGAGGACCTTTGTCCGCCAGCTTATTGACACCATCGTGCGCCGGTGCAGTGGGGAGGCGCGGCATCGGATGGGCCTGGGGGACGGCCATGCTGCCGGGGGGCAGGAGGGCAGCCCCACGGCTGGCCCCGGCCCCGCTGCCTCCCGAGGGGGGTCTCCTGCCCGCAGCCCAGCCTTCCGTGGGGGTCCCGGCAGCCGCCCCTCTGCTCCCATTCCCACCCGCGGCGAGCAAGGAGAGGCCCAGGAGGACCCAGAGGAGGCTGTGCCCGGGCCCTCCACGCGCAGCCGGGGCAGCGAACGCTCCCCCGGAGGGCCCCGGCGAGCCCCGAAGAGGAGGGCCAGCAGCTCTGAGGACCCTTCCCAGCCCCCCAGGAAGCCACCCCGTCATCGGTGACACCGGCAGCGTGCCTCAGGAGCCTGCTAACGCAGCGCCGGGCCGCAGCTGGGGCACACACCAGCCCCTTGTGGCCCTGGCCCCCCAAAATTATCTAGCATTTAATAAAAGAAAATGGAAACTGCAGAAAAAGTCTCAGTCTTACTAACTGCAGGTGGCGTTGCTACCCGCCCTGTGCTGCTTTTCCCACCTTCTTCTATCCCTTGCTACTTGGGAAAAGAGACCGACACCCACCTCGCTACAACCTCCTTTCAGGGAGTTGTAGAGCACAATAAGGTCTCCCCTGAGCCTCCTTTTCTCCAGGCTAAACAACCCCAGTTCCCTCAACCGCTCCTCATAGCACTTGTTCTCTAGACCCTTCACCAGCTTCATTGCCCTTCTTTGGACGCGCTCCAGCACCTCGATGTCCTTCTTGTAGTGAGGGGCCCAAACCTGAACACGGTATTCGCGGTGCGGCCTCACCAGCGCCGAGTACAGGGGGACGATCGCTTCCTTAGTCCTGCTGGCCACACTATTTCTGAGACAAGCCAGGATGCTATTGGCCTTCTTGGCCACCTGGGCACACTGCTGCTCATATTCAGCTGGCTATCGACCAACACCCCCGGGTCCTTTTACGCCAGGCACCTTTCCAGCCACTCTTCCCCAAGCCTGTAGCGTTGCATGGGGTTGTTGTGGCCCAAGTGCAGGACCCGGCACTTGGCCTTGTTGAACCTCATACAGTTGGCCTCGGCCCATCGATCCAGCCTGTCCAGGTCCCTCTGCAGAGCCTTCCTACCCTCCAGCAGATCAACACTCCCGCCCAACTTGGTGTCGTCTGCAGACTTACTGAGGGAGCACTCGATCCCCTCCTCCACAGCATTGATAAAGATATTCAACAGGATCTTTACTCCCAACACTGAGCCCTGGGGAACACCACTTCTGTTAAATCCCCAACTGGATTTAACTCCGTGCACCACGACTCTTTGGGCCCGGCCATCCAGCCACTTTTTTACCCAGCGAAGAGCACACCCGTCCAGCCATGAGCAGCCAGTTTCTCCAGCAGAATGCAGTGGGAGACAGTGTCAAAGGCTTTACTGAAGTCCAGGTAAACAACATCCACAGCCTTTCCCTCATCCACTAAGCGGCTCATCTTGTCATAGAACGAGATCACGTTAGTCAAGCAGGACCTGCCTTTTATAAACGCATGCTGACTACGCCTGATCACCTGGTTGTCCTGCATGTGCTGTGTGATGGCACCCAAGAGCATCTGCTCCATAACCTTCCCCGGCACTGAGGTCAGACCGATAGGCCTGCGGTTTCCCGGATCCTTCTTCCGGCCCTTCTTGTAGACAGGCGGCACATTTGCTAACCTCCAGTCAACCGGGACCTCCCCGGTTAGCCAGGACTGCTGACAAATGGTTGAAAGTGACTTGGTGAACACTTCCGCCAGCTCCCTCAGTACCCTTGGGTGGATCCCATCCGGCCCTATAGACCTGTGTGCGTCTAAGTGCTGTAGCAGGTCGCTAACCATTTCCCCTTGGATTATCATAGAATCATAGACTCGTAGAATCGTGGAATCATTGCCCAATGCTCCAATCTATCTAGATCCCTCCGCAAGGCCTCTGATCCCTCGAGAGAGTCAACAGCACCTCCCGGTTTAGTACCATCAGCAAACTTGCTAATGACGCATTCAACTCCTGCCTCCAGATCACTGATAAAAATATTGAACAGGACTGGCCCTAGAACTGAGCCCTGACGAACGCCGCTGGTGACTGGTTGCCAGCCAGATGTAGCCCCATTCACTACAGCCCTTTGAGCCCTGCGATTCAGCCAGTTCTTCACCCAACGCACCATTTACCGGCTCATCTCACAGCTGGACAACTTGTCCACAAGGATGCTGTGAGGGACAGTGTCAAAAGCCTTACTAAAATCCAGAAAAACGACATCCACCGCCTTCCCTTCACCCCCTAGGCGGGTGACGTTATCATAGAAGTTTATCAAATTCATTAAACAGGACTTTCTCTTTGTGAACCCATGTTGGCTGTGCCCGACGATTGCATTGGCCTCTAAATGCCTTTCAACAGCACCCAGTATGACCTTCTCCATGATTTTTCCAGGAACTGAAGGTCGACTAACAGGTCTGTAGTTTCCTCGCTCTTCCCTCATGCCCTTCTAGTAAACTGGAATAACACTGACTAGCTTCCAGTCAGCAGGGACCCACCCAGCCTCCCGAGACCTTTGCGGGGGACCCCCTGAGAGGGGTCCTGCTGTAACATCCGCTAGCTCCTTCACTACTCCAGGATGAATCCCATCTGGCCCCAGGGACTGAGGAACATTCAACTGGTACAACTGGGCCCTTACAATTGCAGTTCCCACAGGCCTGGTCCTCCAACTCAGAGGACCGGGCAGCCCAAGGCTTACCGGTATTATCATTATTATCAGCGTTCACCCCATCACCCTGCCGACACCAACCGGGGGGTGCTGCGCCCCATTTAGCCCCACATCTGAGCTGGGGCCCAAGCACTACGTCCACCCTGGCCCAAGGGGCGGCGGGAACCGAACACAAAAACCCATCTGCAGAAGTGATCGCATCCGGTGGTGTCTCCGCAGGGGGTGAGGCCTGCAACCACCTTTGGCAAATGGACACCCAGAGCTTGGGGCTGGAGGCATTTGTCTGATTGCTCAACAAGTAGGAGAAAATCCCTGAAAGCAAGCCAAGTGCTGCCTTTGATCTCCCATGGGAGGAAGCAGGGGAGCCCAGAGGGCTGGCTAGCAATGCTGGCGTGTGGGGAGAGCCTGGGAGAGCCTCCAAGGGAGGCGTCAGGTGTTATCGAATGAACCCTCTTGCACACGTGCCTGGCGACATCTGCCACGGCCGGAGCCACCTGACAGGGCCCTGGGAAGACACACGAGGCTGAGGCCTCGGTGACTGGCGCGAAACACAGACGCCGAGCACGAGACAAGCGATGGGGGCATGGAAAGGGTGTTGCAGTAACCCCAGACGCGTGTGCTGGGGCCGGACCGCTGCCAGGGGGAGAGCCGCAGGCCAGGTCGGCCCCTTGTGATGTGCCTGCACGATGGACGGTGACGTCACCGAGCGTCGGGTTCTGATCTCACTGGGGGATGGACGGCGACATCTCCAAGCGATGGACTGTGATGTCCCGGAGCGATGGATTGTGACCAGGCGCCCCTCGGTGCTTATACCCGGGTGCCGAGTCTCACCCAGCCGGCTCGTGCCCGCACTCCAGCTGAGCGAGTACGCGAGGTTTGGAGTGTCGTGCAAGGCTGTTGCTGGTGCTGAGGTCGTGCCCGGGGAGTTGTTGAGTGCAGCTCTCAGTGCCCGGCCCCAGAGCCACCGGAGGATTTTCCCCGGCCCTGCCAGGTTCAGGCAGCCGGGGCACCCAGGAGGCACGCTCGCAGCAGCAGAGGTGAGCTGTACGGGAAAACCTCGCCCTGCGGGGCTGGCAGGGTTTCCTTCTTGAGGGACCTGGGCATTTCTTCCACCGTTTGTCGGGCCAGCCGACAATTGTGGTCTCTCTTCCTTTTCTAGCGCGACACCCGCTGCTGCAGCAGCAGTGAGAGGGAGCAGCTTGTCATCCCCAGCTCCCCCCAGCCCACCGCAGCACGTGGACAGCATGGCCACGGAGCTGGAGAACCGCTGTCCAATATGCCTGGACAGCTGGGAGGAGGCCAGCTACGTAATGCCATGCCTCCACCAATTCTGTTACACCTGCATCCTGCGGTGGGCTGAAAGCAAGCCCGAGTGCCCCCTCTGCAAAAGGAGGGTGACCTCCATCTTGCACTCGGTGCGGGAGGACGACGACTTTGAGGAGCACATCATCCCACCACCTGTCGTACCACCAGTTGTCGTCCACGTGACAGGAGGAGCTCCCGGTCACCCAGTCACCCATCACCCTGCGGCACCCCGGCCAGCAGCCATGGGGCCCCTGCCCTGGGCTCCAGTGGGTGGCTTCCATGCCCGCGTCTGGGCATCCCTCTTCCGCGTCCACCCTACTGTCCTCCGTCCCCTGCTGCCCTGGCTGCATCAGGAGCTGGGGCAGCTCTTTGAGGATGCCCACGAAGCAGCAGCAGCGCAGAGCCTCGTCACATCCAGCCTGCGATACTTTGGCCTGGATGAGGAGGCTCTGATCCAGCTGCTGCGGGACACCCTGGGCAGGCGCACGAGGACCTTTGTCCGCCAGCTTATTGACACCATCGTGCGCCGGTGCAGTGGGGAGGCGCGGCATCGGATGGGCCTGGGGGACGGCCATGCTGCCGGGGGGCAGGAGGGCAGCCCCACGGCTGGCCCCGGCCCCGCTGCCTCCCGAGGGGGGTCTCCTGCCCGCAGCCCAGCCTTCCGTGGGGGTCCCGGCAGCCGCCCCTCTGCTCCCATTCCCACCCGCGGCGAGCAAGGAGAGGCCCAGGAGGACCCAGAGGAGGCTGTGCCCGGGCCCTCCACGCGCAGCCGGGGCAGCGAACGCTCCCCCGGAGGGCCCCGGCGAGCCCCGAAGAGGAGGGCCAGCAGCTCTGAGGACCCTTCCCAGCCCCCCAGGAAGCCACCCCGTCATCGGTGACACCGGCAGCGTGCCTCAGGAGCCTGCTAACGCAGCGCCGGGCCGCAGCTGGGGCACACACCAGCCCCTTGTGGCCCTGGCCCCCCAAAATTATCTAGCATTTAATAAAAGAAAATGGAAACTGCAGAAAAAGTCTCAGTCTTACTAACTGCAGGTGGCGTTGCTACCCGCCCTGTGCTGCTTTTCCCACCTTCTTCTATCCCTTGCTACTTGGGAAAAGAGACCGACACCCACCTCGCTACAACCTCCTTTCAGGGAGTTGTAGAGCACAATAAGGTCTCCCCTGAGCCTCCTTTTCTCCAGGCTAAACAACCCCAGTTCCCTCAACCGCTCCTCATAGCACTTGTTCTCTAGACCCTTCACCAGCTTCATTGCCCTTCTTTGGACGCGCTCCAGCACCTCGATGTCCTTCTTGTAGTGAGGGGCCCAAACCTGAACACGGTATTCGCGGTGCGGCCTCACCAGCGCCGAGTACAGGGGGACGATCGCTTCCTTAGTCCTGCTGGCCACACTATTTCTGAGACAAGCCAGGATGCTATTGGCCTTCTTGGCCACCTGGGCACACTGCTGCTCATATTCAGCTGGCTATCGACCAACACCCCCGGGTCCTTTTACGCCAGGCACCTTTCCAGCCACTCTTCCCCAAGCCTGTAGCGTTGCATGGGGTTGTTGTGGCCCAAGTGCAGGACCCGGCACTTGGCCTTGTTGAACCTCATACAGTTGGCCTCGGCCCATCGATCCAGCCTGTCCAGGTCCCTCTGCAGAGCCTTCCTACCCTCCAGCAGATCAACACTCCCGCCCAACTTGGTGTCGTCTGCAGACTTACTGAGGGAGCACTCGATCCCCTCCTCCACAGCATTGATAAAGATATTCAACAGGATCTTTACTCCCAACACTGAGCCCTGGGGAACACCACTTCTGTTAAATCCCCAACTGGATTTAACTCCGTGCACCACGACTCTTTGGGCCCGGCCATCCAGCCACTTTTTTACCCAGCGAAGAGCACACCCGTCCAGCCATGAGCAGCCAGTTTCTCCAGCAGAATGCAGTGGGAGACAGTGTCAAAGGCTTTACTGAAGTCCAGGTAAACAACATCCACAGCCTTTCCCTCATCCACTAAGCGGCTCATCTTGTCATAGAACGAGATCACGTTAGTCAAGCAGGACCTGCCTTTTATAAACGCATGCTGACTACGCCTGATCACCTGGTTGTCCTGCATGTGCTGTGTGATGGCACCCAAGAGCATCTGCTCCATAACCTTCCCCGGCACTGAGGTCAGACCGATAGGCCTGCGGTTTCCCGGATCCTTCTTCCGGCCCTTCTTGTAGACAGGCGGCACATTTGCTAACCTCCAGTCAACCGGGACCTCCCCGGTTAGCCAGGACTGCTGACAAATGGTTGAAAGTGACTTGGTGAACACTTCCGCCAGCTCCCTCAGTACCCTTGGGTGGATCCCATCCGGCCCTATAGACCTGTGTGCGTCTAAGTGCTGTAGCAGGTCGCTAACCATTTCCCCTTGGATTATCATAGAATCATAGACTCGTAGAATCGTGGAATCATTGCCCAATGCTCCAATCTATCTAGATCCCTCCGCAAGGCCTCTGATCCCTCGAGAGAGTCAACAGCACCTCCCGGTTTAGTACCATCAGCAAACTTGCTAATGACGCATTCAACTCCTGCCTCCAGATCACTGATAAAAATATTGAACAGGACTGGCCCTAGAACTGAGCCCTGACGAACGCCGCTGGTGACTGGTTGCCAGCCAGATGTAGCCCCATTCACTACAGCCCTTTGAGCCCTGCGATTCAGCCAGTTCTTCACCCAACGCACCATTTACCGGCTCATCTCACAGCTGGACAACTTGTCCACAAGGATGCTGTGAGGGACAGTGTCAAAAGCCTTACTAAAATCCAGAAAAACGACATCCACCGCCTTCCCTTCACCCCCTAGGCGGGTGACGTTATCATAGAAGTTTATCAAATTCATTAAACAGGACTTTCTCTTTGTGAACCCATGTTGGCTGTGCCCGACGATTGCATTGGCCTCTAAATGCCTTTCAACAGCACCCAGTATGACCTTCTCCATGATTTTTCCAGGAACTGAAGGTCGACTAACAGGTCTGTAGTTTCCTCGCTCTTCCCTCATGCCCTTCTAGTAAACTGGAATAACACTGACTAGCTTCCAGTCAGCAGGGACCCACCCAGCCTCCCGAGACCTTTGCGGGGGACCCCCTGAGAGGGGTCCTGCTGTAACATCCGCTAGCTCCTTCACTACTCCAGGATGAATCCCATCTGGCCCCAGGGACTGAGGAACATTCAACTGGTACAACTGGGCCCTTACAATTGCAGTTCCCACAGGCCTGGTCCTCCAACTCAGAGGACCGGGCAGCCCAAGGCTTACCGGTATTATCATTATTATCAGCGTTCACCCCATCACCCTGCCGACACCAACCGGGGGGTGCTGCGCCCCATTTAGCCCCACATCTGAGCTGGGCCCAAGCACTACGTCCACCCTGGCCCAAGGGGCGGCGGGAACCGAACACAAAAACCCATCTGCAGAAGTGATCGCATCCGGTGGTGTCTCCGCAGGGGGTGAGGCCTGCAACCACCTTTGGCAAATGGACACCCAGAGCTTGGGGCTGGAGGCATTTGTCTGATTGCTCAACAAGTAGGAGAAAATCCCTGAAAGCAAGCCAAGTGCTGCCTTTGATCTCCCATGGGAGGAAGCAGGGGAGCCCAGAGGGCTGGCTAGCAATGCTGGCGTGTGGGGAGAGCCTGGGAGAGCCTCCAAGGGAGGCGTCAGGTGTTATCGAATGAACCCTCTTGCACACGTGCCTGGCGACATCTGCCACGGCCGGAGCCACCTGACAGGGCCCTGGGAAGACACACGAGGCTGAGGCCTCGGTGACTGGCGCGAAACACAGACGCCGAGCACGAGACAAGCGATGGGGGCATGGAAAGGGTGTTGCAGTAACCCCAGACGCGTGTGCTGGGGCCGGACCGCTGCCAGGGGGAGAGCCGCAGGCCAGGTCGGCCCCTTGTGATTGTGCCTGCACGATGGACGGTGACGTCACCGAGCGTCGGGTTCTGATCTCACTGGGGGATGGACGGCGACATCTCCAAGCGATGGACTGTGATGTCCCGGAGCGATGGATTGTGACCAGGCGCCCCTCGGTGCTTATACCCGGGTGCCGAGTCTCACCCAGCCGGCTCGTGCCCGCACTCCAGCTGAGCGAGTACGCGAGGTTTGGAGTGTCGTGCAAGGCTGTTGCTGGTGCTGAGGTCGTGCCCGGGGAGTTGTTGAGTGCAGCTCTCAGTGCCCGGCCCCAGAGCCACCGGAGGATTTTCCCCGGCCCTGCCAGGTTCAGGCAGCCGGGGCACCCAGGAGGCACGCTCGCAGCAGCAGAGGTGAGCTGTACGGGAAAACCTCGCCCTGCGGGGCTGGCAGGGTTTCCTTCTTGAGGGACCTGGGCATTTCTTCCACCGTTTGTCGGGCCAGCCGACAATTGTGGTCTCTCTTCCTTTTCTAGCGCGACACCCGCTGCTGCAGCAGCAGTGAGAGGGAGCAGCTTGTCATCCCCAGCTCCCCCCAGCCCACCGCAGCACGTGGACAGCATGGCCACGGAGCTGGAGAACCGCTGTCCAATATGCCTGGACAGCTGGGAGGAGGCCAGCTACGTAATGCCATGCCTCCACCAATTCTGTTACACCTGCATCCTGCGGTGGGCTGAAAGCAAGCCCGAGTGCCCCCTCTGCAAAAGGAGGGTGACCTCCATCTTGCACTCGGTGCGGGAGGACGACGACTTTGAGGAGCACATCATCCCACCACCTGTCGTACCACCAGTTGTCGTCCACGTGACAGGAGGAGCTCCCGGTCACCCAGTCACCCATCACCCTGCGGCACCCCGGCCAGCAGCCATGGGGCCCCTGCCCTGGGCTCCAGTGGGTGGCTTCCATGCCTGCGTCTGGGCATCCCTCTTCCGCGTCCACCCTACTGTCCTCCGTCCCCTGCTGCCCTGGCTGCATCAGGAGCTGGGGCAGCTCTTTGAGGATGCCCACGAAGCAGCAGCAGCGCAGAGCCTCGTCACATCCAGCCTGCGATACTTTGGCCTGGATGAGGAGGCTCTGATCCAGCTGCTGCGGGACACCCTGGGCAGGCGCACGAGGACCTTTGTCCGCCAGCTTATTGACACCATCGTGCGCCGGTGCAGTGGGGAGGCGCGGCATCGGATGGGCCTGGGGGACGGCCATGCTGCCGGGGGGCAGGAGGGCAGCCCCACGGCTGGCCCCGGCCCCGCTGCCTCCCGAGGGGGGTCTCCTGCCCGCAGCCCAGCCTTCCGTGGGGGTCCCGGCAGCCGCCCCTCTGCTCCCATTCCCACCCGCGGCGAGCAAGGAGAGGCCCAGGAGGACCCAGAGGAGGCTGTGCCCGGGCCCTCCACGCGCAGCCGGGGCAGCGAACGCTCCCCCGGAGGGCCCCGGCGAGCCCCGAAGAGGAGGGCCAGCAGCTCTGAGGACCCTTCCCAGCCCCCCAGGAAGCCACCCCGTCATCGGTGACACCGGCAGCGTGCCTCAGGAGCCTGCTAACGCAGCGCCGGGCCGCAGCTGGGGCACACACCAGCCCCTTGTGGCCCTGGCCCCCCAAAATTATCTAGCATTTAATAAAAGAAAATGGAAACTGCAGAAAAAGTCTCAGTCTTACTAACTGCAGGTGGCGTTGCTACCCGCCCTGTGCTGCTTTTCCCACCTTCTTCTATCCCTTGCTACTTGGGAAAAGAGACCGACACCCACCTCGCTACAACCTCCTTTCAGGGAGTTGTAGAGCACAATAAGGTCTCCCCTGAGCCTCCTTTTCTCCAGGCTAAACAACCCCAGTTCCCTCAACCGCTCCTCATAGCACTTGTTCTCTAGACCCTTCACCAGCTTCATTGCCCTTCTTTGGACGCGCTCCAGCACCTCGATGTCCTTCTTGTAGTGAGGGGCCCAAACCTGAACACGGTATTCGCGGTGCGGCCTCACCAGCGCCGAGTACAGGGGGACGATCGCTTCCTTAGTCCTGCTGGCCACACTATTTCTGAGACAAGCCAGGATGCTATTGGCCTTCTTGGCCACCTGGGCACACTGCTGCTCATATTCAGCTGGCTATCGACCAACACCCCCGGGTCCTTTTACGCCAGGCACCTTTCCAGCCACTCTTCCCCAAGCCTGTAGCGTTGCATGGGGTTGTTGTGGCCCAAGTGCAGGACCCGGCACTTGGCCTTGTTGAACCTCATACAGTTGGCCTCGGCCCATCGATCCAGCCTGTCCAGGTCCCTCTGCAGAGCCTTCCTACCCTCCAGCAGATCAACACTCCCGCCCAACTTGGTGTCGTCTGCAGACTTACTGAGGGAGCACTCGATCCCCTCCTCCACAGCATTGATAAAGATATTCAACAGGATCTTTACTCCCAACACTGAGCCCTGGGGAACACCACTTCTGTTAAATCCCCAACTGGATTTAACTCCGTGCACCACGACTCTTTGGGCCCGGCCATCCAGCCACTTTTTTACCCAGCGAAGAGCACACCCGTCCAGCCATGAGCAGCCAGTTTCTCCAGCAGAATGCAGTGGGAGACAGTGTCAAAGGCTTTACTGAAGTCCAGGTAAACAACATCCACAGCCTTTCCCTCATCCACTAAGCGGCTCATCTTGTCATAGAACGAGATCACGTTAGTCAAGCAGGACCTGCCTTTTATAAACGCATGCTGACTACGCCTGATCACCTGGTTGTCCTGCATGTGCTGTGTGATGGCACCCAAGAGCATCTGCTCCATAACCTTCCCCAGCACTGAGGTCAGACCGATAGGCCTGCGGTTTCCCGGATCCTTCTTCCGGCCCTTCTTGTAGACAGGCGGCACATTTGCTAACCTCCAGTCAACCGGGACCTCCCCGGTTAGCCAGGACTGCTGACAAATGGTTGAAAGTGACTTGGTGAACACTTCCGCCAGCTCCCTCAGTACCCTTGGGTGGATCCCATCCGGCCCTATAGACCTGTGTGCGTCTAAGTGCTGTAGCAGGTCGCTAACCATTTCCCCTTGGATTATCATAGAATCATAGACTCGTAGAATCGTGGAATCATTGCCCAATGCTCCAATCTATCTAGATCCCTCCGCAAGGCCTCTGATCCCTCGAGAGAGTCAACAGCACCTCCCGGTTTAGTACCATCAGCAAACTTGCTAATGACGCATTCAACTCCTGCCTCCAGATCACTGATAAAAATATTGAACAGGACTGGCCCTAGAACTGAGCCCTGACGAACGCCGCTGGTGACTGGTTGCCAGCCAGATGTAGCCCCATTCACTACAGCCCTTTGAGCCCTGCGATTCAGCCAGTTCTTCACCCAACGCACCATTTACCGGCTCATCTCACAGCTGGACAACTTGTCCACAAGGATGCTGTGAGGGACAGTGTCAAAAGCCTTACTAAAATCCAGAAAAACGACATCCACCGCCTTCCCTTCACCCCCTAGGCGGGTGACGTTATCATAGAAGTTTATCAAATTCATTAAACAGGACTTTCTCTTTGTGAACCCATGTTGGCTGTGCCCGACGATTGCATTGGCCTCTAAATGCCTTTCAACAGCACCCAGTATGACCTTCTCCATGATTTTTCCAGGAACTGAAGGTCGACTAACAGGTCTGTAGTTTCCTCGGTCTTCCCTCATGCCCTTCTAGTAAACTGGAATAACACTGACTAGCTTCCAGTCAGCAGGGACCCACCCAGCCTCCCGAGACCTTTGCGGGGGACCCCCTGAGAGGGGTCCTGCTGTAACATCCGCTAGCTCCTTCACTACTCCAGGATGAATCCCATCTGGCCCCAGGGACTGAGGAACATTCAACTGGTACAACTGGGCCCTTACAATTGCAGTTCCCACAGGCCTGGTCCTCCAACTCAGAGGACCGGGCAGCCCAAGGCTTACCGGTATTATCATTATTATCAGCGTTCACCCCATCACCCTGCCGACACCAACCGGGGGGTGCTGCGCCCCATTTAGCCCCACATCTGAGCTGGGGCCCAAGCACTACGTCCACCCTGGCCCAAGGGGCGGCGGGAACCGAACACAAAAACCCATCTGCAGAAGTGATCGCATCCGGTGGTGTCTCCGCAGGGGGTGAGGCCTGCAACCACCTTTGGCAAATGGACACCCAGAGCTTGGGGCTGGAGGCATTTGTCTGATTGCTCAACAAGTAGGAGAAAATCCCTGAAAGCAAGCCAAGTGCTGCCTTTGATCTCCCATGGGAGGAAGCAGGGGAGCCCAGAGGGCTGGCTAGCAATGCTGGCGTGTGGGGAGAGCCTGGGAGAGCCTCCAAGGGAGGCGTCAGGTGTTATCGAATGAACCCTCTTGCACACGTGCCTGGCGACATCTGCCACGGCCGGAGCCACCTGACAGGGCCCTGGGAAGACACACGAGGCTGAGGCCTCGGTGACTGGCGCGAAACACAGACGCCGAGCACGAGACAAGCGATGGGGGCATGGAAAGGGTGTTGCAGTAACCCCAGACGCGTGTGCTGGGGCCGGACCGCTGCCAGGGGGAGAGCCGCAGGCCAGGTCGGCCCCTTGTGATGTGCCTGCACGATGGACGGTGACGTCACCGAGCGTCGGGTTCTGATCTCACTGGGGGATGGACGGCGACATCTCCAAGCGATGGACTGTGATGTCCCGGAGCGATGGATTGTGACCAGGCGCCCCTCGGTGCTTATACCCGGGTGCCGAGTCTCACCCAGCCGGCTCGTGCCCGCACTCCAGCTGAGCGAGTACGCGAGGTTTGGAGTGTCGTGCAAGGCTGTTGCTGGTGCTGAGGTCGTGCCCGGGGAGTTGTTGAGTGCAGCTCTCAGTGCCCGGCCCCAGAGCCACCGGAGGATTTTCCCCGGCCCTGCCAGGTTCAGGCAGCCGGGGCACCCAGGAGGCACGCTCGCAGCAGCAGAGGTGAGCTGTACGGGAAAACCTCGCCCTGCGGGGCTGGCAGGGTTTCCTTCTTGAGGGACCTGGGCATTTCTTCCACCGTTTGTCGGGCCAGCCGACAATTGTGGTCTCTCTTCCTTTTCTAGCGCGACACCCGCTGCTGCAGCAGCAGTGAGAGGGAGCAGCTTGTCATCCCCAGCTCCCCCCAGCCCACCGCAGCACGTGGACAGCATGGCCACGGAGCTGGAGAACCGCTGTCCAATATGCCTGGACAGCTGGGAGGAGGCCAGCTACGTAATGCCATGCCTCCACCAATTCTGTTACACCTGCATCCTGCGGTGGGCTGAAAGCAAGCCCGAGTGCCCCCTCTGCAAAAGGAGGGTGACCTCCATCTTGCACTCGGTGCGGGAGGACGACGACTTTGAGGAGCACATCATCCCACCACCTGTCGTACCACCAGTTGTCGTCCACGTGACAGGAGGAGCTCCCGGTCACCCAGTCACCCATCACCCTGCGGCACCCCGGCCAGCAGCCATGGGGCCCCTGCCCTGGGCTCCAGTGGGTGGCTTCCATGCCTGTGTCTGGGCATCCCTCTTCCGCGTCCACCCCACTGTCCTCCGTCCCCTGCTGCCCTGGCTGCATCAGGAGCTGGGGCAGCTCTTTGAGGATGCCCACGAAGCAGCAGCAGCGCAGAGCCTCGTCACATCCAGCCTGCGATACTTTGGCCTGGATGAGGAGGCTCTGATCCAGCTGCTGCGGGACACCCTGGGCAGGCGCACGAGGACCTTTGTCCGCCAGCTTATTGACACCATCGTGCGCCGGTGCAGTGGGGAGGCGCGGCATCGGATGGGCCTGGGGGACGGCCATGCTGCCGGGGGGCAGGAGGGCAGCCCCACGGCTGGCCCCAGCCCCGCTGCCTCCCGAGGGGGGTCTCCTGCCCGCAGCCCAGCCTTCCGTGGGGGTCCCGGCAGCCGCCCCTCTGCTCCCATTCCCACCCGCGGCGAGCAAGGAGAGGCCCAGGAGGACCCAGAGGAGGCTGTGCCCGGGCCCTCCACGCGCAGCCGGGGCAGCGAACGCTCCCCCGGAGGGCCCCGGCGAGCCCCGAAGAGGAGGGCCAGCAGCTCTGAGGACCCTTCCCAGCCCCCCAGGAAGCCACCCCGTCATCGGTGACACCGGCAGCGTGCCTCAGGAGCCTGCTAACGCAGCGCCGGGCCGCAGCTGGGGCACACACCAGCCCCTTGTGGCCCTGGCCCCCCAAAATTATCTAGCATTTAATAAAAGAAAATGGAAACTGCAGAAAAAGTCTCAGTCTTACTAACTGCAGGTGGCGTTGCTACCCGCCCTGTGCTGCTTTTCCCACCTTCTTCTATCCCTTGCTACTTGGGAAAAGAGACCGACACCCACCTCGCTACAACCTCCTTTCAGGGAGTTGTAGAGCACAATAAGGTCTCCCCTGAGCCTCCTTTTCTCCAGGCTAAACAACCCCAGTTCCCTCAACCGCTCCTCATAGCACTTGTTCTCTAGACCCTTCACCAGCTTCATTGCCCTTCTTTGGACGCGCTCCAGCACCTCGATGTCCTTCTTGTAGTGAGGGGCCCAAACCTGAACACGGTATTCGCGGTGCGGCCTCACCAGCGCCGAGTACAGGGGGACGATCGCTTCCTTAGTCCTGCTGGCCACACTATTTCTGAGACAAGCCAGGATGCTATTGGCCTTCTTGGCCACCTGGGCACACTGCTGCTCATATTCAGCTGGCTATCGACCAACACCCCCGGGTCCTTTTACGCCAGGCACCTTTCCAGCCACTCTTCCCCAAGCCTGTAGCGTTGCATGGGGTTGTTGTGGCCCAAGTGCAGGACCCGGCACTTGGCCTTGTTGAACCTCATACAGTTGGCCTCGGCCCATCGATCCAGCCTGTCCAGGTCCCTCTGCAGAGCCTTCCTACCCTCCAGCAGATCAACACTCCCGCCCAACTTGGTGTCGTCTGCAGACTTACTGAGGGAGCACTCGATCCCCTCCTCCACAGCATTGATAAAGATATTCAACAGGATCTTTACTCCCAACACTGAGCCCTGGGGAACACCACTTCTGTTAAATCCCCAACTGGATTTAACTCCGTGCACCACGACTCTTTGGGCCCGGCCATCCAGCCACTTTTTTACCCAGCGAAGAGCACACCCGTCCAGCCATGAGCAGCCAGTTTCTCCAGCAGAATGCAGTGGGAGACAGTGTCAAAGGCTTTACTGAAGTCCAGGTAAACAACATCCACAGCCTTTCCCTCATCCACTAAGCGGCTCATCTTGTCATAGAACGAGATCACGTTAGTCAAGCAGGACCTGCCTTTTATAAACGCATGCTGACTACGCCTGATCACCTGGTTGTCCTGCATGTGCTGTGTGATGGCACCCAAGAGCATCTGCTCCATAACCTTCCCCGGCACTGAGGTCAGACCGATAGGCCTGTGGTTTCCCGGATCCTTCTTCCGGCCCTTCTTGTAGACAGGCGGCACATTTGCTAACCTCCAGTCAACCGGGACCTCCCCGGTTAGCCAGGACTGCTGACAAATGGTTGAAAGTGACTTGGTGAACACTTCCGCCAGCTCCCTCAGTACCCTTGGGTGGATCCCATCCGGCCCTATAGACCTGTGTGTGTCTAAGTGCTGTAGCAGGTCGCTAACCATTTCCCCTTGGATTATCATAGAATCATAGACTCGTAGAATCATAGAATGGTTTGGGTTGGAAAGCCCCTTAATGATCATCTAGTTCCAAGCCCCCTATCATCGGCAGGGATACGTTCCGTCAGACCACGTTGCTCAAAGCCTTATCCAACCTGGCCTTGAACACTTCCAGGGAGGGGGCATCCACAACTTCTCTGGGCAACCTCTTCCACTGTCTCACCACCCTCACAGTAAAGAATTTCTTTCTAACACCTAATCTAAATCTACGCTGTTTGAGTTTAAAATCGTTACCCTTTCTCCTATCACTACACTTCCTGATAAAGAGCCCCTCCCCATCTTTCCTGTAGGCCCCCTTTAAGTACTGGAAGGTTGCTATAAGGTGTCCCCAGAGCCTTCTCTTTTCTAGGCTAAACAACCCAAACTCTCTCAGCCTATCCTCATAAGGGAGGTGCTCCAGCCCCCTGATCATCTTCGTGGCTCTCCTCTGGACCCACTCCAACAGGTCCATGGCTTTCTTATGCTGGGGGCCTCAGAGCCGAAGACAGTACTCCAGATGGGCTCTCACCAGAGTGGAGTAGAAGTGCAGAATTACCTACCTCGCCCTGATGGCCATGCTTCTTTTGATGCAGCCCAGGATGTGATTGGCTTTCTGGGCTGCTAGTGCACATTGCCAGCTCACGTCCAGCTTTTCAAACACCAGTATCTCCAAGTCCTTCTCCGCAGGGCTGTTCTCAATCCACTTATCGCCCTGCCTGTATCCATCTTTGGGATTGCTGCGACCCAGGTGGAGGACTTTACACTTGGCCTTGTTGAACTTCACGGGGTTCATACAGGCCCACCTCTATAACCTGTCAGGGTCCCTATTGCATCCCACTCTCTAGAATATCAACCACACCACTCAGCTTGGTGTCATCTGCAAACTTGCTGAGGGTGCATTCAATCCCCGTGTCCATGTCCCTGACAAAGATGTTAATATTTCGAAGCCACCGAGGCAAAGGGCTCCAGAGCAGAGGATCGCGCGGGGGGACCCTTCCTGAAGCGGCAAAAACGCGGCAAAAACCGCGAAGGCAAAAGCGCAGGGAGCGAGAGGGTGCCCCAGCCCCCCTCCCCTGAGCCGGAGGAGCGAGCTCCTGACGAGCGGCAGCTCTGACTCAGCGCGGGCGGGGACAGGCGGGACGGCGGCCAAAACCCCTCAGGTACAAGAGCAGCCCCCAGGGAGCGCGAGCGACCCGGGGCGCGTCGAACAGGGCGTGGCGCGGCAGTTCGCGAGGTAGTTCGCGAGGTAGTTCGCGCCGGCAGTTCGCGCCGGCAGTTCGCGCCGGCAGTTCGCGCCGGCAGTTCGCGCCGGCAGTTCGCGCCGGCAGTTCGCGCGGCAGTTCGCGCCGGCAGTTCGCGCCGGCAGTTCGCGCCGGCAGTTCGCGCGGCAGTTCGCGCGGCAGTTCGCGCGGCAGTTCGCGCCGGCAGGGCGCAGCGCCCCCTCCAGGCTCCAGAGTCTAGCTCAACTCGTGGTCGTCGCCCTCCCAGAAGAGGACCTGGCCATGGTATCCACTCGGCCGAAAGCCATCGCCAGGAGAAACGTGGCGACCCAGACGGAGCCCCTACGCAAACATACATCTGTCCAGGTCTCCGGCTGCAGGGAGTGCTTGCGGCTGTCCCTTGTACTGGAGGGCAGCAGAGACGACGCCTGTGTGCGCTGTGACCAGGGGGATGATCTGCTCAGCCTGGTGGCAGAGCTGAAAGAGGAAGTGGAGAGGTTAAGGATTATCAGGGAGTGCGAGAGGGAGATAGATTGGTGGAGCCACACCCTGCCGTCCCTGAGGCAAGGGCAGCACATAGAGGCTCCACAAGAAGCAGAGGAACCCCTGCCCTCTTGCCACCAGGCAGAAGGAGGGGACCCAAGTGACGGTGGGGAATGGACACAGGTCCCTGCTCGGGGTGCCAGGTGAATCCCCGCCCGGCCTCCCTCACCTCAACCTTCCCAGTTGCCCCTACACAACAGATACGGGGCTCTGGAACTTGAGGGCCAGACAAATGAGGACGAAGATGAAGGCCCATCCAGGGGGTTGCCCGAGGCGAGGCAGCCAGCCCCACAAATTACGACTGCCCCTGCTAAGGAAAAAAGGAGGGTAATTGTCATAGGTGGTTCCCTTCTGAGGGGGACGGAGGGCCCAATTTGTCGGCCAGACCCATCCCACAGGGAAGTCTGCTGCCTCCCTGGGGCCCGGATGAAGGACATTACTAGGAAACTCCCTGGTCTGGTACAGTGCTCCGATCACTACCTGCTACTGGTTATACAGGCTGGCAGTGAGGAGGTTGCAGAGAGAAGTCCCGAAGGGATCAAAAGGGACTTCAGGGCACTGGGGCGACTGGTGGGAGGATCGGGAGCACAGGTGGTGTTTTCCTCAATCCCTTTAGTGGCGGGGAGGAATACTGAAGGGAACAGGAAAACTCATTGGATCAACACGTGGCTTAGGGCCTGGTGCCATTGGCAGAATTTTGGCTTCTTTGACCATGGGGAGGTTTACACGGCACCAGGCCTGCTGGCGACGGACGGAGTTCAACTGTCTCACAGGGGGAAAAGGATTCTCGCGTATGAGTTGGCCAGGCTCATCGAGAGGGCTTTAAACTAGATTCGAAGGGGGAAGGGGATAAAACCAGGCTCACTAGAGAAGAGCGTAGGGACCGCACGCCAACGTCGGGGGAGAAATCGGCAGCCCAGCTCAAGTACATCTACACCAATGCACGCAGCATGGGCGGCAAACAGGAGGAGCTGGAAGTCATTGTGCAGCAGGGTAGCTATGACTTAGTTGCCATCACGGAAACATGGTGGGATGAGTGTCACAACTGGAGTGCTGCAATGGATGGCTATAAGCTCTTAAGAAGGGACAGGCAAGGAAGGAGAGGAGGTGGGATAGCCCTGTATGTTAGGGAGTGCTTTGACTGTCTAGAGCTCAATGATAGTGATGACGAGGTCGAGTGCTTGTGGGTAAGGATGAGGGGGAAGGCCAACAAGGCAGATATCCTGCTGGGGGTCTGTTATAGACCACCTAGCCAGGATGAGGAGGCAGACGAAATATTCTACAAGAGGCTGGCAGAAGTCTCCCAGTTGCTAGCCCTTGTTCTCATGGGGGACTTCAACTTTCCGGACGTCTGCTGGAAATACCACACGGCAGAGAGGAAACCGTCGAGGAGGTTCCTGGAGTGTGTGGAACATAACTTCCTGACGCAGCTGGTAAGCGAGCCCACTAGGGGAGGTGCCTTGCTTGACCTGCTGTTCACAAACAGAGAAGGACTGGTGAGAGATGTGGTGGTCGGAGGCCGGCTTGGGCTTAGCGACCATGAAATGGTAGAATTCTCGATACTTGGTGAAGTAAAGAGGGGGGCCAGCAAAACCACTACCATGGACTTCCGGCGGGCGGACTTTGGCCTGCTCAGGACACTGGTCGAGAGGGTCCCTTGGGAGACAGTCCTGAAGGGCAAAGGGGTCCAGAAAGGCTGGACGTTCTTCAAGAAGGAAGTCTTAAAGGCGCAGGAGCAGGCTGTCCCCATGTGCCGCAAGAAAAACGGGCGGGGAAGACGACCGGCCTGGCTGAACGGGGAGCTCTGGCTGGGACTCAGGAAAAAAAGGAGAGTTTATCACTTGTGGAAGAAGGGGCAGGCAACTCAAGAAGAGTACAGGGATCTCGTTAGGTCGTGCAGAGAGGAAATTAGAAAGGCAAAAGCCCGGCTAGAACTCAACCTGGCCACTGTCGTGAGAGACAACAAAAAATGCTTTTACAAGTACATTAATGATAAAAGGAGAGTCAAGGAGAATCTCCATCCTCTATTGAATGCGGGGGGGAATGTTGCCACCGAGGATGAGGATAAGGCTGAGGTACTCAACGCCTTCTTTGCCTCATTCTTTAGTAGTCAGAGCAGTTATCCTCAGGGTACTCAGCCCCCTGAGCTGGAAGACAAGGACGACGAGCAGGATAAACCCCCCATAATTCAAGAGGAAGAAGTTAATGACCTGCTATGCCACCTGGACATTCACAAGTCTATGGGCCGGATGGGATCCACCCAAGGGTACTGAGGGAGCTGGCGGAGGAGCTTGCCAAGCCACTCTCCATCATTTACCAGCAGTCCTGGTTAACTGGGGAAGTCCCGGACGACTGGAGGCTTGCCAGTGTGACGCCCATCTATAAGAAGGGCCGGAAGGAGGATTGGGGAACTACAGGCCGATCAGCCTGACCTCGGTGCCGGGGAAGATCATGGAGCGGTTCATTTTGAGGGCGCTCACGAGCCATGTCCGGGACAACCAGGGGATCAGGCGCAGCAAGCACGGGTTCATGGAAGGCAGGTCCTGCTTGACCAACCTGATCTCCTTCTATGACCAGGTGACCCGCCTAGTGGATGAGGGAAAGGCAGTGGATGTGGTCTACGTGGACTTCAGTAAGGCCTTTGACCCTGTCTCCCACAGCATTCTCCTAGAGAAGCTGGCGGCTCACGGCTTAGACAGGTGCACTCTTCGCTGGGTAAAAAACTGGCTGGATGGCCGAGCCCAGAGAGTTGTGGTGAACGGAGTTAAATCCAGTTGGCGGCTGATCACGAGCCATGTTCCCCAGGGCTCAGTACTGGGGCCGGTCCTGTTCAATATCTTTATCAATGATCTGGACGAGGGGATCGAGTGCTCCCTCAGTAAGTTTGCAGACTACACGAAGTTGGGCGGGCGTGTTGATCTGCTGGAGGGTAGGAAGGGTCTGCAGAGGGACCTGGACAGGCTGGATCGATGGGCTGAGGCCAACTGTATGAGGTTCAACAAGGCCGAGTGCCGGGTCCTGCACTTGGGCCACAACAACCCCATGCAACGCTACAGGCTTGGGGAAGAGTGGCTGGAAAGCTGCCTGGAGGAAAAGGACCTGGGGGTGCTGATTGACAGCTGGCTGAACATGAGCTGGCAGTGTGCTCAGGTGGCCAAGAAGGCCAATGGCATCCTGGCCTGTATCAGAAATAGTGTGGCCAGCAGGAGCAGGGAGGTGATCGTGCCCCTGTGCTCGGCACTAGTGAGGCCGCACCTCGAATACTGTGTTCAGTTCTGGGCCCCTCACTCCAAGAAGGACATGGAGGTGCTGGAGCGTGTCCAGAGGAGGGCAACGAAGCTGGTGAAGGGCCTGGAGCACAAGTCTTATGAGGAGCGGCTGAGGGAACTGGGGTTGTTTAGTCTGGAGAAGAGGAGGTTGAGGGGAGACCTCATCGCACTCTACAACTACCTGAAAGGAGGTTGTAGCGAGGTGGGTGTTGGTCTCTTCTCCCAAGTAACTAGCGATAGGACGAGAGGAAATGGCCTCAAGTTGTGCCAAGGGAGGTTTAGTTTGGACATTAGGAGAAATTTCTTTACTGAAAGAGTGATCAGGTCTTGGAACAGGCTGCCCAGGGAAGTGGTGGAGTCACCATCCCTGGAAGTATTTAAAAGACGTGTAGATGAGGCCCTTAGGGACATGGTGTAGTGAGCATGGTGTGTTGGGTCGACGGTTGGACACGATGATCTTAGAGGTCTTTTCCAACCTTAATGATTCTATGATTCTATGATTCAATTGGTCCCAGTATAGACCCCTGAGGGACATCACTCATCACTGGTCTCCACCCGGACATTGAGCCATTGACCACAACTCTTTGAGTGCAACCATCCAGCCAATTCCTCATCCACCAAGTGGTCCACTCATTAAATCTATGTCTTTCCATTTTAGAGGCAAGGATGTTGTGCAAGACAGCATCAAATGCTTTGCACAAGTCCAGGTAGATGACGTCAGTCACTCTGCCTTTATCCACCAATGCTGTAACCCTATCATAGAAGGCCATCAAATTTGTCATGCATGATTTGCCCTTAGTGAAGCCATATTGGCTGTCACCCGTCACCTCTCTGTTTTCCATGTGCCTTAGCATTGTTTCCAGGAGGATCCGCTCCATGATCTTGCCGGACAGAGTTGAGACTGACCAGCCTGTAGTTCCCCGGGTCTTCCTTTTTTCCCTTTTTAAAAATGGGGATTATGTTCCCTGTTCTACATTAACTGGAGACTTGAAAGCATCTACTTGAAATCTTGCTGTAACTACAAAATACCTGGTGGTGATAAGAATAGCATGTGTTCAGTGTTGTGCCTGTTTAGGGCTTTTGCCTTGAGAAAACTATAAAAGCTCAATATCTTCGAAAGTTCTAATTTAATTACACTTTGCATAAAGAAATTCTGTCTGAAATGCTTATATGCTAATCTCTTCCTCAATGTCAATAACACTATTATTTTTTTAATTAGCTACTGTATGTAAAATTGCTTATTTGTAAGTCTATTTGTTTTCAGGTGCCTCTGTATCTGATAAGCAGGTTACGTTTTGTTGCTTGTGGTTTTGGTTTTGTTTTGTTTTTTTAAAGTAAAATGTGGTCTTTCTAGCTTTAATTTTTCCTCATAGGATGTGAAATTAACAAAGCACAGAAAGTATATGTATATATACTGAAAGTTTAAATTTGCTGAAAGTTTAAATTCTTGTTTAAATCTAAACTATTACTGAAACCTTAAAGGATATAAATCTAGTGCGAACATATAGTCTTATTAAAAATATACGTTGTTGTTTTATATTACCAGCTTACACACAGACAACGCCCTTCATCAGACAGCTGAACCCTAGATGAGAAAACTGGCAAACCCATATCTTTTATGGGTATCCCTGCCAACAGTTGTGTAGCTGTTATCTGTTATCTAAGAATAGCAGTCTGATACAGCTGATAAGATCGTGTGCGAATATAATTGTCACTTCACTGAGTGTTTCAACTGAAGGAAAACTGTTAATGGAAAAGCAAAGTGACTAAACAGTTTCAGGATGATGTACGTAGTGGAAGGAAAGCTGTATCTATGGGAGTTGTCATATAGGAAAAGATTACATATTGGATAAGTTGAGATATTTACATAGCCTACTTCATTTTTTTGAATACCTCTTCTCTCTCAGGTTCTTTTGTTCTAGATAAATAATATTGTGCTTTAAGAGGATTTTGGACTTGTCTATTGCACCATTTGTTCCTGGAATAAAAGAAGTGCAGGTAATGAAGGTAAGTCAGACCACATAAGGTAACTGGTATTGATCTCAAAATATCAGGCAATCAGAATGGATCAAAAGTACAATTAGTCCAGGGACTCTAAGATATGCACTACCATAATTTGCAGCTTGAGGAGAAAAGCAGAAATTAACATGTCTACTTTCTCATCTGCAAAAGAAAGACAGCACTTTTATATGGCTACTTCTCTAGGGATATTGCTGATGGATTATGATAGTATAATTAATTTGCAGCAGTGTACGTTGTGTGGTATAATTTTTTTTGCAGGGGTTTCTATAAAGTATCAGTCTGCCTCTTCTTCATACAAAAAGCTGTAGTTAATAGAGCCACATTATGTGACTCCTCATATGAACAGTCAGCTGAAGCTGCAGGATTGCACAAAAACTTCTATTGCAGGATTCAGGGCTAGTTGTCATAGCCTTGAGAGTCGTGAGTCTCTTTTATGCTTTAAAGTGAAAGAGGGGAAAATACTTTTAACATAATAAAGTATATTCACTGTCACATGATCATCTTAAAAAGTGGTGCATGAATATTCTTCCATTAGAGGACATCTTTTCTTTAGAGAATCTCTTGTATTACACTTAATTATTAATCATTAATTAATTAATCATTAATGATAAAGCAAAAGTGCCATTTACTGTATTCAAAAGCCTATTTGAGTAAACATCTTCCAGAGATGTTCTACGCCTGTACTTCTTAATCCATGTTTTATATTAAAAGGTGTATTGAAACATTAAAACTGGAATCTTAAAATGAACCACAGTTTGTTTTAAGAGTTGTGATTGTATTAAGAAATTCTTGTCAGGAGGCAGAAGTAAGAATTAATTTTCTGTGCTTGGCAGAGATCCAAAATGACAAAATTGCCATAGCATCTTTACAAATAGACATTAGTCTTTGCAAAGCCATGCTTCAAAAAAGAAGACTAATATGTCTTCATCCATTAAAGGGGATGCACACTGAACCAGTAAGACTTGTAGATCCATGGCCTTGATGTCATTAGCATTGTGGAGTTGATTACTGCATTTTTTCCTAGCACTTTTCTGTAATTTTATGTAGGGTTTCTATCCCTGCTTTGGTTAAGTCTATTATTTCTGGGAAGTTGAAAATTTTTATGGTGATCAGATCCTTTAAGACAGTTTTAATGGGATATAAGCATGTGAGAGTGGCAAAACGTCTGGCTCAGACTACTCTCCTGAGGCTGTTATGAAACGCTCAGAGTCTGAATTAATTTCTACCACGCTGTTATTCAGCTGGGCCACTTCTTATCCTACACCTGGCAGTAAAAACTCAACATCTACAGAATGCTCATATATCTGCATCTACAGATGCTTCCAAACTAACAATGCTTTGTAGCAATTCAAGTCTTTAATTATTTTAGATAGGGAAAAAAGCAAGGAATCTTAGGCAAAGACTGCTAAAATTTCACCTAAAGATGTGATGAAAGACTGAGTGAAGTAACATGAAATGCTAACTTCAAAAACTGCTTTCATAAACAGTGAGTTGCCTACATTTTCAGGTGAAACCTTAGAGATGAGTTGCCCTTTGTATAGGTTTTAAGTAAAGTCAAAAGTGCTAAACTTCATAAATCTACTTTCTGCTTTCTCATCTTCAGTTCTGCTTCTTCTTGTATGTAGGCTCTGGGCTCAAAAATCTGCTGAAGCCAAGACTGTGGCCTTGTGCACATGCATACCTGTTACCTATGTTTCAGAAAATCTTCTTGCATTGACTTAATATGTCTGTCTGGTTTTACTTGGATATTGATGTCCCGTGAAAACTCAATGTTGTTATCAGTTTGTGGCTATTTGTCTGCAGAATATGCAAATGGAGCACTCAGCTGGAAAACTGGAGAGTAGCAGGGTTCCCAAGTCTGAATGTGAGAAAATTTATGTAACAACACTGAAACTCAGTGCACCAGTATGCAGCTCAGACACAGTGGTTTCCTAAATTTGAAACTATTACGCGTGATCTATGATATATTGCTCTGTGTGTTCTACAAATCAGTCTTTCATTTACAAGTACGTTTGTATAGCCGGAGCACAGAAGGAAGTCATGAAATTGTAAATTCAAGTCCCACTCTATGACGCAGAAGAATGGAGAATTTTTTTTTTTTTAAACTAATCCAGACCTCATGTGTTGCCTTGACTATCATGATTAATTCTTTGGTGTCACAATACCCATGTATAAAACCCTCTTCTGAGGGATTCTAGACTTAATTCATTACATGAGGCATTTAGGTAGAACACCTGTGAGTCTGTCCTTTAATGAAATGAAAACTGGATAATATCTGCTTAAGGTTCTGCAGAGGGTCAGGAAATGCCCTCTGCAACTCCGGCTCCTTATATCAAGCTGAAAGTAGAATGATGCAAAAATTCTTGCGATTCTATTCAAAACTCCATCCACAAGAATTGCAATCTAATTTTTAGCCTCAACCATTAATTAGCCTTTTTTTCCCCTCAGAATCTTATATGCACTGTGTGAAAGCTTAACATTTAGAACAATACTGTGCAAAAGTGAGCTTTTCGCAGTCAGATGTTTAAGATTTGAGGTACTGCCCAAAAAGGGCAGTGACGTACAGTGCTATAGTACGTCACACTGTCATAAGTAGAAATGAAAGATATAAAGAAATAAAATACCCCTTCTTTATTACATAGCAAGTAACTGCATTTCTGAAAATGATAAGCAAGAGCAGGGATGACTTTGGTTTTGATGGACTGAAAATCTGTAGTGTCATATAACACTTGCCTATTGTAGCTGAAATTCAGGCTGAGCAGCTAGACTTCCTCCTCTTTACAGGTATACGAATATGTCTTTTGCATCTTCCTCTGGAAAGGATGAATGATGCTCTCCATCTCCATAGCGGTCAGTTTCGCAGATGGGGATGGAGCCATGACGTCGCTCTTTCCCTTGATATCCTCAGACTCAGACTAGACCTCAGCACTGTACTGGAGTAAAGATGCCAATTTTCATTCACATCCTGAAACACTCATGTAGAACCACAAGAAACAGTGAAACTGTGATATCTACATTTTGGCAAGCTTCTTATTGTATTTGGGTTTGTTCAATGGATAGGTAAGTGATCTTTTCAGATTGTTGAAATGTAGCCTCTAAAATAAGATTTACTGAAGACTCACATGTTGGTTCACATCCATCATGCTTTGAAATACAACTGGCAGGCACAGAAAATTTTCAGATTAGGGGTGAAATTATGATTCCTTTAGCTACCAACATTGCAAAGTCAGGAGGATTAATTCTGGTACAAACATCACCATCCACAGCAACAATTTTTGTGGCTGTAACTAAGGTAACAACATTGATGATGTGTAGCCACAAGGGAGTCCAATATGTCTCCCAAGCCTCTGCTCTTAAACTCTTGCACAGAAGTAGTTTGAATTTGCTTGTGTCAGGGAAACAAGCATGACTAAATGCAAAGTATTGCTGTGCTGCCTTGCTTCTTAACCATCTAAGGCCTCCTGTGTGTAATGCTGCATGTAACAGATTCAAAATGAAGGCCACATGGAAAACTTTAACAGCTTCAAGATTTGTCCCTTTTGTAGATAACTTGTTTTATAATATGCTGCTTTATCCTGCAATTCTGACATAAAACTCAATATGGCTTCTATTGCTTTGATTATTATTAATTCTTATTCCCCATAGCTTTTACTCTGTCATATGAGGAAAAGCCATCCTGAAAGAGTACGTAAAAAATGTTTAGATTATTTAAAAATGTAAGTAACTGTTGTCCTTTCTATCCTCAAACTGTATTTTTAACTTAGCCCTTCTTTTAAAATTATTTTTAATAACGTTACAGCTTTTTTATACATTTCATTAACTTGGGGCCTCGTTTAAAAAAAGTAGCAAAGCAAAATTGTAAAATGTACAAGGTTCTCTCCTATGCTATGCTGTTATATGATAAAAACTGCACAACCCTAGGGCTCTTAGAGTCAATATAAATGATTCTAGAGGAATTCCTATGAAACTTTTCTCAAAGTCACAGAACTGAAGTAAAAGAAGTGTTTGAGTGATTTCTATGCTTTTGCTGTGATAGATCCCTTTTCAGATAGTGGTAAGTCAGTCCTGCTAGATATTAGTTTCTCCAGTGCTCCTCAAAAGATAAGCTGGAGCTTGTGATTTTTGGGCTTTGGGTTGGTGGCTTGGGGTTTTTTTGAATGGATGACATCGCAGATACTGTCTCATTTTTCAAAACATTTTCAGATGGAGGGTTTGGCCCCACAACCTTTCCTTCTCATCTCGTGCAGACTCCTTTCAGCCAGTGCAGACTGATATTATTTTATCCAATCTGCCTGTCAAGCATAAAGAACGGAGAATTCTGTCAAAAGCTTGTTAGAGGTTGACTTGTCAAATAGTATTGCTTGCTTCCTTGATTACGATTTCAGTGGTATTTACCACATAGTTTACTTGACTTGGGAGTATTGTACTGGCAACTTAGTTTGGTTTTACCTTTTCATGATCATTGCAGCAAGCGGCACATTTGCTTACATTCATTTTAAATCCCTAAGTTAAGAGTATTGCTGCAATGTAGATAAAGTATTTTTCTCAAAAACTCAATGTCTACTTCTACACATATGTCATGACTTTACATATCTGTTCTTTGAATGTTAATGAAGAAGCAGTTTCTGCAATATCTCTCCCGGCCAGAGAGTACATTGTGTAGTCCCTACATTTTTAGCTCTATTACTTCTTTATTGCTGTGATGAAAATGCTGAAAAGCAATGTTTCATGCTGTACTTAAGAAATATGCAAGCTTACAGTCAAACCACTGTTCCCACAGCAAAAAGCTCTAGTATATCTCTGCGGGTAGAGGACTGCAAGCATCCAGTGGGTACATTTGTCAATGCAGACCTGTTCAGCTCTACTGGTTCCAGAACTTCCTGTAGATGTGGTGTTGAAGAAGAGATGGTATCCTGAACTAGTACTTACTCTTCATTAAACTATATGCAGCTAGGAAGAAACAAACCTCTTGTTCTCTCAAGCACTCAACAAAAGCAGAAGTACTGAAAAAGTACTGAAGTATGGCACTTGACATGATCCCACCTTATTTTCCAAGGCCTGGGCATCCACTATGCAATCTTATTAGCATTGCATGAAATAGAATGGGATTTTTAACATAAATATCATACCAAAAGATTCACAGCAAGCAGAATGGCCTTGTTCCAGATTCTTGTTCTATTTGCACTTATTGAGAGAGGCTAGTACAAGTCCCGGTGTACAGACCTTCAGTCCAAAAAGATGGGGCACACACAATTGTTACTGACTTCAATGATGGAAAAAACAGGAATTAAAAGCAGAGGATTTTTTTGAGTGGTCAAATGGATTTACAAGACAGCAATATACTTGTATGCCTGCAACCTCTGACAATGACAGATAAAATATTAACAAAAAAATGCCCCTCTAAAATACTTGAAATTGTTGTCACATCTCAGAAAAGTTAAAAATAAACTTCTGTTCTCTTATCTTCCAAGTACTATTTTGAATTTTGTTTATAAACTTTCAAACCCTACTTAAAGAAGTTTCAAAATGCCTGGTGTAATAGCCAATTATTGTTTCAGAAATCTGAGGGCTTGCCAACATGAAGAAGTCAGTGTGTGGTAGTTTGTACTCTGAATTTACAGTCTTGCACCACACTAAAGCACTAAAGACAACTTTAATTTGCAGGAAGAATGTGGCTAAGAAGAAAGCATGGTGCAGAGTGAAGCTGGAGTCAACACCCTTCTGGAGCACAACAAGGAGGAGCTCCTGGAGCTCAATGTAGTACACTGTAAATTCATGCTTAATCAATCCCACTGGTGGGTGAGTAGCACCATGTAGCAGACAGAGCTGCTGTGTCACATCGTGGCTGCTGAAGCTGGGACTCTCTACAGTTTACATTCTACTTTCTTCTCTTTCTAAATGCTGGTGTCTTGTTAAAACTATCCATTTTTTTCCTCTACCCAAAGTTCAGCATTTTAAATGTAGCAGTATAAATGCTCCTCTGCCTTTTTGTGAGAATGTGGGTAGCTCAGCATATATTCCCACTTTTGTTTTAGCCCTTTTCAGTCAGCTCTAAAATACAAGTCTGTATATGCTGTTTTGCAAAGACGCTTTAGGTGTTTCTACATGGACCAAGAGCAGAGCAGCACTGAGGCAATATTCCCTGCAAGTTAATCAGCTCTGTTAAAAAGCTGATGGTTTAGCTCTTCCTGGGCTAACATGACTGTACTGCTTCTGAGACCTGTTCTCTGCTACAAACGTTTATCGGCTCATTAGGAGCTTGCTCTGAAGCCTCAGCATGTGCTGTGTAACATAGCATAGGCATCTTTTGAGTGTCTGCCAGAGACAGAACAGAATCGCTAAAATGCAGTAAGAAAATATGGGAAATCCACAGTTTTTTCCCATTAGCTTTCCCTTTGGCATGACAGTGGTGAAGTGATGTAAGGAAGTTTAACTATATCCTTTCTTTGTTTTCAAGTTCTTTAGAAAGTGCAGTCTTGCTACAAGGAACTGTCACACTGGTTTTGCTATTCAATTCAGTGGAGATATGATAAAATCTGCTTTTGTACCAGACTCTTTCTAGTGCCACCTCTTTCAAGAGCTCTCCTTATGCAATGGCCTGTTTCTCAGTGAATGGAAGGCAATGTTGAGTTCTTAATATCTTCTAATATGGGCCTGCTTGCAAACCTGCAAAATATTTGTAAGTAGCTGATTGCTAGAGATTGTAGTAAGAGGTAATATGCACTCATACTACTTGTCCAGGAACTTCTTCCAAAGTTTGTGCTGAATGGCTCCACTACATCTTTGGTCTCTCATTACATTTAGGAACTCTTCTACCACACGTAATTAAGAAACATCATTCAGATAATAACTACAGAGAAGTCACGCAAGTAATGGCAAATAAGAAATAACACCGTTATCTGATAGAAAATACCAGATAATATTTTTCTTTTAGAATGTTCTTACTTGAAGAAAATAATTATTTCCTTCCACCCCCCCCCAGAAAATTAAAGTTAAGAAAGCAGAAAAATACATGGAAAATTAGCAGATAATGCAGCAGACACTGTTTTCGTGGCTCTTCAGATTTTCTGAAGGGCTCATACCTTTCAATGTTAAACTTAAAAAAAAAGATTACTAGATTTTTAAAGGTTAAAGTCTGCTAAGGCACAGAAGCTCACACCCAGACCCAGAAATAGAGTCCCTAACTTCTGCCTGGCTTATAGCTTTAGATAAAGTGTTCAGTGGTTAATAATATGTACCGTTACAAATATCCGTATTAGGTTTTTTCCTAGATTTTAGCTTTTAGTTCGAGCTTCTAAATCATTTGTATGTTTCTTTCCTTTCTGTATCTGTACTGTCAAACTCTTTTAGAAATGACATCTTGGACCACAAAACTAGGAGGAAAGATTCTACCATTCATACTTTTCCACCTCTAACTCCAGCCAGAAAAAAAACCTGAATTCTTCCCAGCTATTCAGGTATTGCTTTTGACAAGAACAGGGAAGTCTAGAAGGTGCTAACAAGAGTCTTTGTTTTAGGTGCTTATTATTAGCCCTCTACTTGTATTAGTAAAATATAACTAGAAACTGAAATTAGTTGATCCTAAAATGCTGGGATTTTATCAGCGTTCTCTGTGGTGCTGCCCTAAAATTCCAATATCGTATACAATAGCGGTTTTTGGTGTTATGATACTGACGTGGGAGTTACTGATGTATGAACAATCTATCTTCAGGGGAATATATACTGGTACATGTATAGATTTGAAAATATAGAAAAATAATGCTTGTAAATCATATTGAGATCAATAACCTAAATGGTAAAACATGATGGACACTGTGTTTTTGAAGGATTATGCCATTAGTAAACCAAAGATCTTATTCAAAATCCTGTAAGGCTTCAATCATTCAACCACTGTAGTACAGATCAGACATTTAATCTGCCTGAGTAAGGAAAAAATAGGTTTAACTTTTGCCTAGAATGTCAGACTTTTTGTAGAAGCTTGCCTATCTTTCTCAGAAACCACAAGTCCAACTTCTGCTAGGAGAGCATACAATTCACAGTGAAGAATATTTACCATATTTTGCAAAGCAAATGGTGATAACTACTCTATTTTTTATATTAATTGGTCATAAAGGGATGTCCTGGTTTATACTTTTTAAGATATAGCCCTTTAGCTGTTTTGGACTACATGCATGTGAAAACTTTGTCCAAGGCCATGTACAACTTCGAAGTTACAGAATTTTCTTGCTTATATCCACTTATTTCAGTTTTCTGGATCAATTTATGTAGTAGTGTATGACTTGTCTTGCCATATACCTCACCAAAAAAACAGCAGGAGTGGAAACTCTGCATGCAGCGCATACAGACACTTATTATGAAAAACAAGATTTAATATCACTAGGCCTGGAACTGGGATATGACTAAAACAATCCCTGCCCCAAACCAGTATATTTTGTCTTTATATAGCTTATCTTCCTTTTTACTCTGGTCATATTCTAACAGGAAAGTACCAAAATTTGCCCTGACACTGTAGTAAGAAATACTATGAAAGTAAGGAAGGAAGATTTCCAGTGCATACACTTATGACAGCCAGACAACAAATGCTTGATCTACCAGGTTATTTGTTTGGCTTAAACTCTTTTAGGAGGGAGAGGCCAAGTACACCCTCTGGCCAGAGTGTGCTCTTTGCCATGGGTCGACACCAGCAGAGAAGTTTTATTGAGCACAGCACACGGAGGTGGATCCAGCGTGGAAAAGAGCCCTTCTCTGAGAAAGACTGAGAAACCGTAGGGAGAAGTCAGCCAGGCTTTTGAAAAGGATGAAAAAACCTTCCTGATGACCAGACATGACTGGACAAAGTTTGCTGCCACTTAGGAAAGTGGGTCATCTTGAATCAAGCCTGCAAGAATAGACCTGTACGGGAGGGCTAAGGAGGCAGGGGAGTAATTGTGAATAACACTTTTCCGTCTGACCTAGTCAACATGTGTGTTGTCTCTGTGAAGATTGTGTCAAACATGCCTTTCAGACTTTCAAAGCTTTTCAGTCTGCTTTGGAAAATTCACTGCTGAAAAAGCAAGTGAGTCCACCTCTGAGTTTTGGATGATTTGAAACCATGTGAACATATTTTTTTCATAATCTTTTCATAATCTATTCATAAGAGCACGTCCAAATCTGCATCAACTGCATGTCCAGTGTGTACTCCTCTAGGGCTCAGAAGCAGGAAGGTCTTCGAGCCAAGGGACGTTGTTTTCTGTGTTCATAATTTATTCTTCACTGATAGAAAGTGTCTGAGAATACATGTGGCACTGCATAAGTAATAACAAGATTTTCATACCCTTCCATAAATTTGTCTGACCTCTTGTTCAAACACGTTCTCAGTGGCCCTGTTGAATGAGAATGTAGGTCTGTAAGGAACAACATAGTAACAGCCTCGTATGAGTGGCATGTCTGCGTTTTCATGTTTGCAAAGCGTCACGAATAACCAGCTATTATAAATTAATGTACTATCATTGACTCCAGTACAGCTACAGCAGTATTCCTCAGTGGAAAGTCTTGTCCTTAATCTTAAGAGGAAGAAGACGCTGTTCTTCAAGTATTCTTGGAGGATTTTTTCGAACAGTTTTTCCCTTCCTTTGCAAAATCCAGCAAAATTCAATCTTTAACAACAGCGGCTCTCTGAATAATAGAAGGATGTAAATTTACATTGCTTTGCTGCTTCTCTGCTTCTCCATATAACAAGAGTTTACAGTCATTCTCCAGAATGTAACATGCTAGTTTTATCTCCTGCTAAGTACGCTGCCCAGAGAATTCCTTTTCCAAACAACTATTTGGAATATTCCAACCCCTAGCAGGTAGTCAACATACAAAGAAGCTGTATCTTGTTTTCGTGTAATTTTCTAATCTGAAAGCTAATTCTGACATACACTTCTTTTTCTTACACAGTACAAATACCTTTAACCTTTTCTTTCCTTAGGGCAATACGACCTGTGAAATTTTAATCAAGAAATTGTTATTAAGTTGACTTTACCAAAAGAAGGGAATATAATAAACATAATCATGTAACTATATTGTACTGTTAGTTATGTAAAAATTCTAATATAAATTATGAAGAATTATTATCATCATTATCATCATCATTTTCATTATTTTACCAATGCAATTGCTGTTCTAATCTAAAGCTCTACCTACATATGTTCTTACCATTCTGAAGTAGAAAGGGCTGTAAATCAAGATGGAATCCATTTACTTTTTATGAAAAGGTGTAGCCATATGTGTGCCATTTTCAATGGCAAAATATTTAGTTTCAGTGTTAGAATTTTAGAAATGTAATACAACTCTTACTATTTATTTAGTTTGCTCACTCTCTCCCAGTGAGATGAAGGCACCTGCGTTCACGCTTTATTTGGTCTCATTAATGAGCAGTGAGCAGGGGGTGAAGGAGTGGTAACTCTCGCAGTTGTTCGTAGCAAACCATTGGATCGGTTTAAGCTATATTGTGTAAGTCATCGTATGCCATTCACCTTTAGGTTGATATTATGAGTGAACTGAAATACTGCATGCTTTCCGTTCCTTGTTAAGGTTATTTGCATGCACAAGCAATCACACACGTATCCAGGTGAGTGCTTATACATACTTGCATATTATATTCAGAAGTTCCAGATTGTGGTGCATCAAATAAATATCTGATAATTTGACATGTTCGTGCTCTATTAAAATAGCCTGATGCTACTGTACTCAGTTTCTATGTCATAATTTCACATTTATTCTAAAGAAAGCAGTGAGTGAGATTCCACATTAGTTCTGAAATGAGCAACTCAAATGGCATGAACCAGGCAGGTTGTTGTCCAGAAGCAGTGGGAGCTGTCTGCTCCCTCAGGGATGGAGAGCCAGGGCCCAGGGCGATCCCAGTGCCAGCTGTGTCTGCCCCAACATGCAGTCCCACGGGGTGCTGAAATGGGGCCACGGGCAAGGTTGCTGGGAAGTTCCATGGGAAGCTGGTGAGATCCGTTAAGGCTTGTGAGTGCTCTCAGGGCCCCGACAGTTACCTGTCTCAAGGATGAATTTGTTCTGATACCCCTGAAATAATGGGACCATTCTAGCAATTAGGTAATGTTGCTGTTTCTCCTCCAAGGAAATTTTTGCATTAAGCTAACAATAGCAAGATTCTGCCATGCTCATTCTTCTCATCATGTTGATGGTGAAATGGTTTGGACATGTGTACTCACAGCGAAGGGAAAACTGTAGAAAATAGACAGTTGCAGCTGGAAGTAATTCCCCCCCTCTCCCCCGCCCCCCATTGAGTTTCTGTTCAGATGGTGAGGGCCTGGATTTAAGATGATGGATTTAGGTTTGGAGCTATTCCATGACATTGTTCCCAACAGAAAACTAAAGAAAATCTTTCACCAAGCTAAGAATAGGGTACACATTTTCACCCAGATGTTAAGCTCTAGTTTGCATGACAAAAGAGGACAGAGGAGTTTCAAGTCCCCAGGTCCACAAGACCACAAGACCAGTAATCTGGCAGATCACTGAAGGCTTGAGAAAATGGGGCTAGAACACATGGTTCTGCTAATAACGCTAATATTGGCTCTTCTGCATATGAAGCTCCATGGCTGAGTTTGAACTAGCTCCAGCTTTTGAATTTCCTGTGATGCTGTCATTGCAAAATAATATTACCCAGTTTTGCAGCAACAAAAGCGAAGATGTGCCAGGGCTACTGTGGTGCAGGAATAGAGATGTTTAAGTATATTAGGCAGATACACTGTGTATCTGGTGTTCAGCTACTGTACACTCTCTTGAAAAACATCCAGTGTCTGGTTTCAAGAAAGAATAAAATCAGAGCTACCTGTGACACTACTTTTTTCCTTTTCTGTCATTATTGCCTCCACAAGTAGGATATAACCCAGCTATTTTTATCAGGAAGATTATTTGCCTCAAACTCTGGGTTCAGTTGTCTACATTTTGTTTAGCTTTTTTGACATTTCTGAGACCCATCTCCAAAGGGTGAATTCAGCAGACCAGAGAATCAAGCACTAATAATGGATACAACACAGAAATGATTTAAGATGAAAGGTGCGTTTGAATTTGTAGGAAACTAGAATAACCTAAGAATGAGGATTTTGTTCATGCTCTACTGTTAGAAAAGCTCATGGTTCCCACTGAAGACAAGATTTTCCAGAGATTGAAGACTTTTTTTTTCAGATGCTCAGTTATTTTATTTTTAATTCTTCATTACTTCCCTTAAAAAAAAAAAAAAGTTCAACTTCAATTTGTCATTTAAGTAAAACACATATAGATGCATTTTCAAAAGACCTAGACTCTAGCATGCTGTACAATTTTATGAATGAGTGTGTCATTATTTTGATGTCTAAAATGGGAAATGAACTGCTTTGGAAGTCTGTCTGCCATTGTGGCTGCTGAGCTCTTCAACAGTTCTGACCTTCTGGGAATGATCTGAATACTCCCAGCTCAAAAAAGATAAAATATACCTACAGAAAACATTCACAATTCTTACACTTTTTTTTTTTTTTTTAAATGTGTTCCAGTAGATCTGGGAGCTCTTTGAATTCCAGCGAGCTAAATGTTTCCAAGCAGTTTTGTGTATTAGCATAATTCTGGGGAAGAAAAGGATCTCTTAGTATTTCCTATGACAAATACACAAATTAATCCAAAGCCAACAGAGGAAAACCTGAGGTGCAAGGCATCCGTTAAAGCCTGGACTGCTTCAGGCATGACAATACACTCTTGTTGTATCAATTAACTGAACTAGCCATGTGAAAATAGTTGGTCGGATATACGCAGATGAGTAAGTTCTTTAATTTTTCATACAGCTACGAGCAGGAAAATAGTCGTAAGAGACAGAGTATACAGCCAAGCTTGACTACAGAGCAGATTTTAAGGAGAAGAACAAAGGTTTCTGCCAACCCAAGCAGAGATGCTACAGGAATGAGCAGATCTGGGGCAACTACTCCAGGTTTTGTTCCACTTCACAAATGAACAATTCATCACCAAAATGGTTCATTCTTTAGTTTTTCTCCTTCCTTTGCACAAAATCCCATACTCCAGAAACGCATGGACTCACCAGTCTTGGCCAGGCAAACACTGATTTCCTTCCAAAATGACTGGGGTTGTTTTCCTCAAAGTCAGCTTTGGCAGGTAAACTGGCAGGAGGCATGCTTATTTTATCAGAAGTTTGTTTAAACAGATAAGGCAGAGCAGTAGTAGATAAATCTGTGCTTGTATAGAATGTCCTGCATTGTTTGGGTTGTTTGTTTCTTTTTGCTTATTTCCCTTGCTGGTGTGAGAGACAATACACTGTTGTTACCATCTCACACATAAGACTTCAAAAGCGTCTACAGATCTCTGGTGCTTCAGATGCTGGTTAAATGACCCACAAAGACCAAGAGCCTGTTTTTAAAGATTTGTTCCTGAAGCTTTTTTTAAAAACTTTTTTAACTTTACCTCAGCTTGTAAATGCTCAGCATCTCCATAAGTCAGGCCACAGGTAATTCAATGTAAAATCTGAAGTGCTAAGAGATAATTGAAATTCTTAACTTTGTATGTGAGGGCTATGGACGGGGCTGTACGGTGAGTTGGGATCAACAGCTCGTTGAGAATTCAGGAGAGCCTGGTTTTTATTCTTGGTGTCTGACCAAGTACCACACAGCTTTAGAGTTTTCTGTGGATGAGTTAAGTGAACCTACTGCTCCTCAGCCCAAGGGGGAACACATACATGGAAAGGCATGATTAATGTCACAGACTATAAATACCTGAGGCCAAAAGCAACTGGCCAAGCAAATGGCGGCTTTTTCCCTGCCACTACAGAGCAGAGGTAAAAAAAAACACACTCCTGGCTTGCAACACTCCTTGTAACCCTTACTTCCCACTCTCATGCACCTTCTGAATATGAGAAGATGTTCATCAACACTAATCAGCCCAAAGATAAGTTCTGAGCAACAACTGGCTACACAGTTAATATATGTAGGAACATCATGACAGAGCTATTTTGAGGGCAACTTTTCAACAGTGTATTGGGGGACTATGCAATTGCATTATCAGCACGTGATATTTAACTCCATGATTCTGTGGTGTGCAGTTACAAAAGCACTTTTATACTGAGAAATTCAGAATTTCAAGTGTGGCATGGCACTGGCATTTGTTCAGTCTTATCTAGTGCCATAATTCTCAAAAAAATGAAGACGAAATAGGGTGCTGTATAAATAGAGATATGGAGCCTCCTCTCCTTTGCTGTGCCCTGAAAGCAGCAGAAGGCAATAACAAAGGCAGTTTCATGGGAGTCTGGGGAATTTTGCATTTGTGATGTCGGACTTCGAAAACTAGTGGCATAGTCGATGAACAGGCATAAGGTGACCATATATTCTACTGCAACAGTCCACGTGTTAGATTGTGTCTAGAGAGCTGAGCCGTTGCTTGACGGACTGAAGTGGCACAGTTCTGAGCCTGTGTTACTTGGTTGCAAAGGTGACCCTGTCGTTATTAGCCTGTCCCAGACTGAGGAAAGACATTTGCAGTTCAGCCACACCCCGGTATCTGGATCCACCTGTTCAAATTTTTATTAAAGCCAATACAAAGCTAATACAAGTTCATTAGCTGTTTGAAGAGGTGAATATAGTAGACTTAAGATTTTTAGTTTTGAAACTGAACGCTGAATTTATACAATTTAATTTCATGTAAATCAGCTTTGCTCTACTGCAGTTTAGTTGCATCAACAGGGAAGCAAGAGCTTTATATAGCATTTGTGCTGCACATTTGAATACACAAAACCTTTATTTATATATGTATAGACAAATATTTAAAGAGTAAAAACATTTTAGCTATTAAAGAAAAAGCAATACATAAGCTGAATTTAGGTCAAAGACAAATGAGGTTTAAGTTCAACACAAGTACATGAACTATCTGAAGGCTTACTATTGCACAAAAAGAAATACAAGAGTTTTGCCTCTTCAATGTTTGGGGGTATATTTGCAGCTGTAGTTTCTTGAGAGAAAGTATCATGCACTCTGCTATTAGTATCAGCCTGGAAGGTTGCACTTTCTACTTGAATACAGCTTTATGTTACACTTACAAGAATTTCTGCAAATTACAATCCTCAATAAGAGACATCCTTACCTGCTACAAAGAAAAAAAAGACCATCTATTTCTATGTATGACCAACATGGACCAGGCCCCACTCACAGTGCAGTGAAATGAAATGGTTGTTCACCCTCCTGCATCGCCTACTCCAAACCATGAATCAAAAGGGCATTTGAATGGGTCCTGGTACAAGAAGGATGCAAAGCAGTGAGTCTGTAAGTCCCCCTAGGGAGGACAGCATTGGCTTTCCAACTGTATTGACTCCTGAAAATTAGGCATTTGCCTGAAAACATGTGGCTTAGATGAAAGCCTGATTGATGAGTGAAAAGGACCTACAGCCTAATGCTGACCAGAAGGAAGAGAAAGTGGGAAATGCCACCACTGGCACAGGATCAGAGATGGGACCTGGAGGGATGGTGGTGAGAAGCTGGTCATGCTGCTGGAAATTTCTTGCAGTGGTGCCACCTCCTGAAGCTATGAGGTCTCACAAACAGTTGCAAACCTAGACAATAAGAAAGGAAAGGGACTAGGATTCTTTGAAAGGAGGACATGTTCCAGCACCAGCAGAAACACAGGGCTTGAGACAGGGCTCATCACTGGGACCAGTATGATGCTGTCACCTGTCCTCAGTGACCACCAGAGTTCCTTCTGGTGTCATGCTCCAGAAAGCCAAATAGCTTGAGCCTGCAGAAAGATGAGGATGCAAACACCACTACATGACAGCCCAAGAACAAGGGTAATCCTGAGAAAAAGGATTATCTGTGGCCAATAACAGAGAGAGCAGGGCAGGAAGCTCCATTCTTATTCCACTGGCCCTGCAGAAGGAACAGGGAAATTGAAAAGTGCTAAACTTCATGCCTACAGTGGTGGAGATACCACCTCCACACAATGTGTTTGGTTGCCATTGCAAGTGCTTTCCCGTCATGTCAGGCACGAACTACACTGCCCTAAACACTGAATTAAATCAGTAATACTGTAGACAAGTTCTTCAGTATTTTCTGTTAGTATCCTGAAATGCCTATCCATGAAAAGGTACAAATATTGTACTGAGGACTTTTCATGCACTCGATAATACTATGACATCAGTATTTGCAGACTCGTGATACTTTTGTAAAGACAGTATTATGACAGGTAACTGGAGGAAGATACTTTGGATTATTAGCCTTTTGAACAGGCATGTGCCCAAACTATATTCCTGGAAAACAACTGAACTCCTGAGACCAATATTAACTAAGATGTTATATTAATTATTTGACAATCTCCATCTGTTAACTTCACACTACCGTGTTATTCCACAAGTGGTATTTACACAAGATATTTGAGGATTTTAAGCCAAGTTAAGTCTAGATAAGCCTTATTGAATATGATACCCAAAATGAAACAGATTCTCCATGTAGAGACAGTAAGTAGTTTGGATACATTTGGCGAGATGGGCTTGGTTTGAGTGTGGGATCTGTTGGTTTGGATAATGGGAGGGGCTCATTCATCCTCAGCTACTAATTGTTGATCACAAACCATACATGTTCTCTGAGTAGTGATCATATTCTTAATAGTGATAACGTTGTGTTTCAGATCTTGAACCACAAGGTTCTGTACATTAATTTACTAGATTCATGTTTGATTTTTGTTCTTTTAAAGCAAATTTGCACAGTTTTATAAAGACTACTTTACATAAAAATCTCTTTCAGTTCTATAGAAAGCAGATGTTCTTTATGTTCTTGAATGGCTTGTGGTTTTTATTTTTATTTAAATGTTACTTTTTCAGCCCATACTTAGTGAAAACTCTGAGTCCTACAGATGATTAGTCATAGAGGTCTACTATTTACTCACAATACTCTTTTAAGTGCATTTAGGATGCAATTAACCCCTGCAGAGAGAGTCAGTAAGAGTTTTATACAGTCCTTCAATGATGAATGAACCTTAGGTATTTCTCTGCAAAGTTTCCATTACAAAGATGCAGAATAGAAAGTGAGATATGTTTAAACTTGGAATTATTTTCTGGAACAGAATAAAACCATTAAAAAGTAAGGTAATTGTTTAGCAAATTGTGTTGCTTGTGTAAGTCTATAATTACTCTGTTAACATGACATGTTTATAAGTCAGTTGCAGCATAAGCACATCATTCCTTATGTGTGGAAATCTTCCAACTGAAATACAGACTACTGTTGGCAGCGAAACCACTGCATGCTAAGACATAAATTTGTCAGCTTAAACAGGTGCTGTAACCTGTGACCTTCACATCTAATTTATACTCTTTGTCGGGTGTATTGGATTTCATGTGTATGTAGATCAGCTGGCTTCATATGGCGCTTTAAGTGAGCTCCATCTCTTAAAAACAGTTATTTTGCACTTAAATGCCAAGAAATAAAATGGTACCTGTAGACTGTAATGTTTTTTTGTGTGTGTTGAGGAGTGAGGAAACCTCTTTTTTATTTTTGAGGAGACTGAAGGACAGACGTTTCTGAAAAGCATTGACTGTTCGGGCACTTTCTAGGATCACACAGGGATACACTACTCTTGCCACAGGAAGAGCGTAACAGAAAACTTTACGTTCCTCTGTGCCTCAGACTGAAATCACATGTGATTATTGCTATTACTTTTGTCTTTCCTGGACTCCTGAGAAAAGATTAAATTAATTCAGCTCTGTCCTGTTTTTTGGGACTCCAGGCTGCTAGTCATACAGACAGAAGAGCTGCCAAACTGCCTGATTATTTTCAGGATTCTGGATTCCTAATTGACTTTGTTGAGCTTTGGAAATCTAGTCAGTCTCTCTCAGCTGACAGTGCTATCAGTAACCTTTAAGTTAGAAATAAAGCAGATTTGGATGCTGTCATGACTGGGAATGAGAGGCTGGACAGAACAGCCCTCCCACGACAGGAACCTGAAAGTGCATTCTTTCTCCTCCGAGCAACTCAGCTAAACAAGTGAGTTATTGAGATGACAAAAGCAGTAATCAATCCACATAATTTTAATCTAAATAGATAGAATATAGCACAGGTTTAAGCAAACAAAATAAGATCCTCAAGCCTCCGCTAAGAATTTAAAACCTAGATGTAAGAGTGGGGAATCTTGCAAAGACATGGAGAAGCAATGGAAAAGGGACAATTCCCTGCTGGTGAAGATGACCGAGTATCTTGCCTGTGAAAACATGCATTCACTTCTCCCCTTTCCTCACAGCTTCTTAATCCTCTAAGGAATCATAAAAAAATAAATAAAGGAAATTTTTATTCCAAACCTATATAATAAGCTTATACCAAATATATATAGGACAGTTTTCTGGACGTTTCCTGTGCTCATACTACACACTCCATGCATGATTCCAGGACTGCTGCAAAGACCACACACGACCAGTTATGCATGAGTAACCTCCTTTCCACTGAAAATAATGTATAGAAAGTGCAATAACAGGAAAACTGCCGTTTGTGATAAAAGAAGAAATTCAGCAGTGAGATGCCAATGGTTTGTCATTTGATCTAACCTTCACACTACAGTTACTTTGTTTTTCATGTCTCAGTTGCTGTTTAAGTCATAATGGCTGGCTAAAAGCTATTTAAGGGGGAGAAAAAAGCCAACCATTAAAATAGCATTTTGAGGAATAGAGGGGGAGAGTGGCTGATGACCTGTGTCAGAATCTGCTGTGTGGAAGGAATCTTTCATGACAAAAGAAGAGTGGATATTTACTGAATATTAATTTGCTCTGTGCCTAACCAGCTAAGCAAAGCTAACTAGGACTTTTTATTGTTCCTTTGATCGAAAAAAGTGAAGATTAATTATGCCTTTTCCTGAAACATCCCTCATTCTATTTGCCATGTGACCTATTCACCATACAAATTTGGGGTTGAATATTTCAACATTTGAATATTACATGAAGGATAAAGACTAGGGGCTTGAGGTTGTTTATGCTGAGAGTTGGATTTACACAGTAGTTTTTCAGTCCTTCCATTGCTTAGGATCTGTCACTCAGGCAAGAAATTGACAAAATGGTTTCTATTCATGCCTTACAGTTCTGTTTGCCAAATTGAATGGTATCTGTGGGTTGGCAGGTGACTGTTGTCTAGGCATATGCTTATCCCATGCCTGCACCCATTTTCTGTAGAATTAACGATCTGGGTTTTTTTTAAGACATAAGTAGCTCCTTCCAAGTGCTTTACACTACTGCAGAGATGTCCAGGAAAAATCCCTCCACAGCTGCCTGGAATTGATGCAAAGTGCACTGTTTGCACCAGTTTAAGTGTGAATCTCAATTTTCTTCCCTCACCATAGCCGAGAAAACCTTTCATACGTAAACTAAAGCCTCAGGGACCTTCTTCTGTGCAGCAGCCCAGCAGAATGAGTCTTCAGTACAAAATTTCATGGAAGTCAGCCTTCAAGAACAGAAATATTTACTCTCAAATTTAGCGCAAATTTCACAGTGGCTTTAAATCCTTTAAATCCTTTGCAGGCCTCACTAGTTAAGAAATACATGTCAGCATGACCTAACCGAGTCAGCAGAAATTAATTAACAAAGCAGTGAATTATTTGTAAAAAAAGCTACTGCCTAGAGCTTCTTTATCTGACTGTCCGGAGCCTCCCTGCATGAACTAACCCAGACGCTACCCCTTTTTGTTGCAATGGACTACAGTCCTGCTTATCTGACCGGGTTTGGTGAAGAACGTGTTGTACACCCTAAAGGTATATAAACCCTGTAATTCTTCTATAGCTATACCTCAGCTAAATTGAATTCCTGTTATTTCTGTGACTATAAGATGGTAAAAATTTCTGTCTTTGAAACTTAAAATCAGTCCGCATTTTATAAAGCCCAGGTTTTACAGCTTTCCTCAGGCAAAACTCCTGAGAGAGTTCAATGAATATTTAGCCTGAAAACTATGGACCGTAGGCCTCTGATCAGTTTCTTCTGATGATTCTAGTTTTGTAAGAATAGATTAATGTCTGTGTAAGAATCTGAAGCTGTAAAATATCAATTTATCTGTCTTCAGTTCCCAAAGAGTTATGCCATGATTCAAAACAATTCTAGCTTAAGAAAATCCGAGTTTCTGCCAGGAAATATGGACACAGTTTTACATGTCTCTCAAAGGAATTGTGTGGTGAAAAACTGTGACACCTCAATTCTGTATTATTTTACTTTTTGTGCCTGGTTGTCTGCAAGTGGTCACTTATTTAAAAGAAAAGGAAGACACTTTCCACTGTCACGGCCTCATTAATCTTCTCTGTTTACTGACAGTTTGCTTTTGCATAGTTGAGGAAAAAGGTTGCAGTTCTGCTGCTTTGCCTTTCCTCTACCTTTTCTTTTTTAGTAAGAGAGAAGGAGGCTAAATCTAGTTCGTGAAACACTCATACAGCCCAATGGGAATTATATACCTCCAGAAAAGCATCTGTGGCACAGTAATAACTGGGATTGTCTTCTAACATGCAGCGTGCTTCCTTCCTGAGTGATCCTTAAGCCAGAGTTGTCAGTCAGAATATTTCAGCCCCTGTGGGAAAACCTGATTTCCCACCACTAATGCAGTGCCATCCAGAAACCCTGAAAATTTCCATTCACTAAACAGCAGCAAAGCTCCATTATTTTCCTCTTTGTTCTTCTTATAAAAATGTAGCTCACATATGGCGTGGGAGGGAAATGCTAGAGAGTGCATTTAGAGGACATATATTGTTGAATTAGAATTGCCACTACAAGTACATTTCAAAAGTCACTGAAAACAGAGTAAACCTCTGTCAACTAATGCATTAGATACTGATCTGGTCTGATTCAGGCACAAGCATTGTAAAAGTCACAAGTGCAGATAAAATTTTCTTTGTTTATCTTAAATTTTTGTCTCTAACCACAATTATCAAGGTGTTTTTTCTGATCTTCTGTATTAGCACCAGCATCTGGCCTCTACCCTTGACTACCAAGATTTTTCACATGCTATAAGCAAGCTGTAGATTTCTAAGGTTTGTTTTGTCAGCTCCATCCTCCTATGTGGGCTGCCATTTGGTGCACACAACCAAGCAGATACCAACATTACTTTCAATGAGACATTGTTTTAGCTCCTGTCCTTGCTACACAGTCATGAAGTCGCAATTGGACTGCTACTGTTGAAAAGACCAGCATCTGAACTCTTTTTTTCCCTTCTTTTTTTTTTATTTTAAATTTGATACAAAAGGTTAGGAAAGATTTTCAAAAATTCATTTGTATGTAAAATGAACTGGTAATACTTTGTAGGATACTCCATAGGGTTGTTATTTCTGTGGATGAGAAATTCATAGGTTATCCCTCCGAACAGCAAAGTAGAATAATAAAAATGAACTGCTAAAAATGCAAAGTCCTTTAAATACCCAACATACCAGCTGTATGTCTAGACACGCTGTTCCAAAGATTTTAAATACAAAACAAAGCTTTCCTTGGCTAAGGGCTTGTCCTTGAATATGAAACAGACATTGGTTTGCTTTTGACATTGACCTTCTGTACCTGAAAAATATGTTGTATTCAACACAAAGAATTATTTGACTTCGGTCAGAGATGACAGATGGAAAATTTCTCTTTGCACATTTTTATTTCATGTACTGCTCTTTGATTTTTTTTTTTTTAGGCTCTCTTGCTAATACTTGGAATGATGGAAGCCTTCACTTTACATGAGGAAATGCCTAAGCTCTCTGCTTTTCTCTCTTCTCCTCACGCAATTTCCGAGGAATGACAGGTATCTTTCAAGTCTCTGTGCAAAGGCCAAACAATTCTCGGTCCCCTAAAGCTCATTCCTCCCCCGCGTGGTGTATTGCTCCCGGTTATTCTGAAGATTGAATCCAGAAAATAGAAAAGGTCACCCTGCCCTACTGAGTGCTGCTTGATGTGATGCCTTAGCTGCAGCCATTCACCCTCAAAATCAACTGGAGAGGCAGACACCATCTCCAGCGATGGGCCCTTTGCTCTTCTGAAAGGCAAGTTCAGAAAGGCGCTACAGGAAAAGTATGGTGTGTTCCTCTTTCTGGGTATGCTCCCACGCTTGTTCATGTCACGACCACCTTGTGAGGCTGAGTCCCTCTCCAAAGTACCGCTTGCAACTACTGAGTTCAGGAGACCAAGGAGGGAAGAAAACCCTGTGACCACACCGCGCTCCTGTAAAAGGCCGAGTCTAACACTGGTGAGATGAACTGACTAAGCAGAACAAGCCAAGGTGAAAACCGGCATATGGATTGAGTCTGAGAACATTCTGGTGCTGCTTCCAAAGGTGTCTGTTACGCACTCTTCATTAATTTTAAAAGACCCCTGAAAGCCGTTACACGGGCAGTCTTGAAATATTTTAACGCTCTTTGGAAAACAGAGAAAAAGCATCACCCGATCACCTGATAGGTGCTCAGAGCAAGAACAGGCTGAGGAAAAAAGAGTGGCTTTGCTTTGCTTTTCAGACCACTTTGCTCCAATCAGTACAAAGGGGTGGGAAATTGGAAGATGTCAGGCTTCAACAGCATAACTGTGGTTAAGATCACGTGGTTAAACCCACTACAAGAAATGTCAGTTTAGAGAAGAGGGCTGCTGCTTTACAGCAGTGGTTGACACCGTCTCATGTGCCTTCATCTGTGTTCTCACCTAGGTTGAGAACTATCCTCTGGAGAAAATGGAGGAATTGAGGTATCCAGGTGGATGACTGAGCTTTGAGAAAGAGCATGGCTCAAACATTAAACATGCACGTGCCTCTCTTGATCCCAGCCTTCTTGATGTAAAGATAGGAACTCAAAGGACAATGGTCTGCAAAACCTGGTGTTCCCGTCCAATTCCTGTAGGAATTCCTGGATTACAGTCACTCACAAACCATATAATCTTTGTTGGGACATCAGGTGGAAAATATTCCAGGATCCCAAAATGATACTTTGCCCTGTAAATCTACCAGCAATGATTTTTGCTAGGTGAAGGATCTATCTGGCTTGTTTTGGTTTTGTTTTTTTTTTTTCTATTCTTCCACCATAGCCAGGGCTGGGCCACTGCTGCTGGAGAGGAGACTGATGGGGATGGGTACACGCTAGAGGCAACGGTGGTCCCAGCCTGTGCAGGGTATCTGGGTGGGAGCTGAAGGAGCTGTGCAGCACGCTTGTTGGGCTTGGCCTTGGCAGACTAGGAGTACCTGGGGACAGGTTTTTTAAAGAATCTGTAGTAGAGGAAGCCTGGAAAGGTAAGCTGCTGTTCAAAGTCTGGCCTGGAAAGAAAGGCCTTGTTAAGTGGATGGTAAGAACAGAGTGCACACGCTGTGCCACGGGTATAACGGATGGAGGAAGTAGGCGTGAGGCTGCACGCTGGTTCTGCTCCAGCTTAAAACAAAAACTAGCTCAGAGTTCGCTCCGGTGCATAAGAATAATGCATCTTCGCGAATTTTCAGCTACCTGCACTGTGTTTGCTGGCTTTAAATCCCTTTTTTTACAGTATTTTAAATGAATATTTGCTTCATGGACAAACAACAAAATTTACTGCAAAAGCCCCTGTTCTGCTTAAGCAGTCGTGCATTAAATTAAAGACTTCATAAATCTTTTTTAGGTTCACATCTAATACGTATGGAAGGAGAGATGCCTTAGCTCTCCATAGTTGAGATGTAATTATAATAAATGTACACGGCAAGGTAGAGAAGAAAATTTTATGACACATTGGTTTTGCATGTTTCCTCAATTAATCATCCATGTATGCAGCCCTACCTCTTGCCTACTCGGCCACTTCCCCCCAAATTACTCTCAATTTTCAGACCCCTCAGTAGTATCCAAAAGCTACTGTTTTAAATACTACACTCTTAGAACAGATGTGTCTTTTAATCCCCTAGGTCCAAGAGGAGCTAGATTAACCCCTGTGAGAAGGTTGGTCCTCTAGCAAATAGCTGTTGGTTTAAAGCCTGACATCCGGGAGGTCAGAAACTGGAATTTCGCTTCGAGGAAAAGGAAAGCTTAACTTCTTGCTGAGAACTATATGTCACTTACTGCAAGCTGTGGAAGAGCCCATACTATCCTTCCTCACACTATGGCATACTAATGACAATATTAGAGAATAAATTGTAGATCATCTTTTTTAAACACTTTACTCATATTTGTTTCAATTTTTCTTTCTCTCTGAGCCCTGCTCGGTGGGGTTTATGCTGAGACCACTGTTTTAAGGCAGAATACAAGACATATCTAAAATTTGGTGACAGGTTTGGGACAACTCTTTTTTTTTCTGCTGTATGTGGCCTGTGAAGAACGTTTGTTGGTTGTGATGAGGATCAACTTTCTGTCAGCATTTGATAGAGTCAGCTTTAGTAAGGGTAGTTAGCACCTGAGTATCTTACAATCACGAAACCAGGACTTTTTAAAAAAATACCATTATTTGGGCAAGGAAAGCTGTGAAGCTTCAGGGACTGGGAGCAGATGGGTGTGTTTCTCCACCCACTACCTACCCTGATAATCTCAGATCACAGAACAGAGCTGGGGCTTGCTGCTGGCGGGCTGGATTCCTCCAAAACCTCATGGGCCGCTGGCCCTTATAACCCAGTGTGTGGGTTCAGCTCCCTCACTGCTCCCTCCGGACCCCTCAAAATGCACTAACCGCTTGCAGTGCTCTGCTCTTCTGCCTTGCACCCATGCTTTGCTGACAAGAGGATGGGTACCATACAGACGTGAAATGAAGGTGCTAGGTTACAAGACAAAAGCTTGTCTGCACATCCCCGAAAGAGTGCAGAGTGAATTGGCAGGAGGGAGAACCCAAATAATATCCTGCCCTGGCTGCTCCTAAGCTTCTCACAGGAGTCACCAGCCCATTACAGGCCCATCTGCACCAGCCCAGGGTCAGGGGGCCCATGTGCCGGTGATGCTAGCAACTGGGGCAGCGCGGGTATGCAAGAGAGCGTGTGATCACTAGTAAGGATCACGGCGGACAAGCCAGTGAGTAGATAAGGTGATCTGGGAGCGAGGGGGTGAGTGGGTCCCCACGGGCCAGCTATGGGGGTGAGAGAGTGTCCTGGTTTTGGCTGGGATAGGGTTAAATTTCTTCCTAGTGCTGTGTTTTGGATTTAGTATGAGGAGAATGTTGATAACACACTGATGTTTTCAGTTGTTGCTAAGTGCCCTCCTAGTCCAAGGACAGCTCCTATGCTCTACCGACTGAGCTAGGTGCACAAGATGGGAGGGAACATAGCCAGGACAGCCAGCCCAGCTGGCCAATGGGGTATTCCATACCATGTGACGTCATGCTCAGTATATGCATGGTAGGCGTGATCCAGGAAGTACCGATCGCTACTTGGTTATCGGTCAGCGCGGGTGGTGAGCAATTGCATTGTGCATCACTCATTTTGTATATTCTATCATTATCATTATTATTTTCCCTTTTCTGTTCTATTAAACTGTCTCTATCTCAACCCACGAGTTTTTCTCATTCTTACCCTTCCGATTCTCCCCTCATCCCACTGGAGGGGGGTGGGGGGGAGTGAGTGAGCGTCTGCGTGGGGTTTGGCTGCCTGCCAGGTTAAACCACGACAGAGCGTCCCTACTACATGTCCCTAGGCACGAGAGCACCGTGGGGTTGGCTGTGGGACCAGGGGAGTCCTGGTCTGCTCTGGGTGTGCGTGCGTGCGCGTGTGCACAACAATTCGCAACAGTCACTGGAGCGGGGCTGTGGTCTCGGGGGTCCATGTGTCCAGGTGCCAGCAACTGGAGAGACTGGGATCCAGGGGCAGCTACTGGGCAGACTGAGAGTCTTGAGCCTCGCTGCTGGGGGGATCCACCTTGTATGTGCATATATGTGTGTATATATGTATGTATAAATATATACATATATACATATACATTCTCCCTAGTGAACCCCCATCCTACTCAGCCAGAAAGGGGAGCAGGAGAGGGAATGTCTGTCTGTGATATGTGGCTGGTCATGTATACAGGTGCTGTATATGCGCGCTCTGTGTGTGTATGCCTACTGTGCATACATCTTTGGCCATGCTGCTTGTTGGACCTGGGGATGTGGAACCACAGCAGCCTCGTCTCCTTCGGGCTGTCAAATCTGGCATGATAAATTTTCCTCTAACAGATGGCACTGTTGTGGGATCCATATCCGTATCTACCTCTACCTCTACACTGCTGGCAATGTTATCACTCGTGACCAGCATGATGTTTTAATAAAGAAACCTGCATGCATTCTAGGCTATGGTAAGTAATAGGATACACAGTGCGTGCGCATCTAAGCACACGAGTCATCTAACCCTTCAGTAACAGCTAACCATGTTGAATGTTTCAAGCTTTAAATATTCTGCTTGATTTGATTTTTATATAGCAAGTATATCTTGAAGGACTAGTCCTTAGTACTTAGTGAAAACACCGAAGGACGGCAAGTCAGTAACTTTTCCTGAAAATACAAGACCTTTACAAATACTACATACAGTAAGGCAGAGAAAAAGAACGAAAGAACATGTATAACCACATTATATGATTGACTCATATGCCTTCATGAATGTCACACGGCTACACCTCTGTGAACAAAGAAGTTACCTGAATGTAGCTCCAATGTCTTTTCTTTTTCCTGATTACTCCGCTATTTTCCCAAAAAATCCAGAGTGATGAATGAGCTTGTCAACATATGTGAAAGATAGTTATTTGCTAAAGAATTTTTAAAGTAATGTTGGTTTAGAAAATGTTGTACATAGCTGCAAGGTTCAACAGAAATTGCTTTGACAATTATTGTAAGAAACTCTTGTATGAAATGATATGTTGCTATGTCTCACCGTATCTATTATGCCCTTAAAATATGACCATTCAAAGTGTTCTTTGAAGTTCCTTCGTGCATTTGCATGAGTATAAAGATACTAAAGAACACCTGAGTACACCAAATATAGTTTGTCCTCACATGCTTGCAAGTGACTTCTCTGATACAAAGTCACAGAGTAGCTCTTACCTATAACTTAAGAAATTCTATTTAAGACAGAACCACTACTTAGGAGTGGGATTTCAATGGTAATTACAGCTAAATGGATCATCACCATTCCAGGTTCTCCCAGGCAGCAAAACTCAAAATATGGAATACTTTTTCTCCCCTGCCTTTGAGGAGTTTCAGGAAGAATATGATCTAGCTTGTGTTTAGTCTTTTCAGGAAAAAAATGAGGTTTTGCCTTACTCAAACTTTTAGTGGAAAGAGACAGATATTTGAGCACAGCTTCATGAACTTGTCACCATATGTGTATTTCAACTACATAAGCAGCATCTGGGCGACACCAAAGTAATTAGCTGACGAAGGTCAATCTTTGTAGGTGCAGATCTGCTGACAGTTTAGGCAACCTTGAGTTTTGAGTCTGGCCTATTCACAAGTTACTAAGAGGTGAGCTGGGGATGAGGG